>NW_015506861.1:82668-87153 GCF_001515645.1 Sinocyclocheilus grahami | reverse complement strand
ACCACTTGCTCCGGGAGCCAGACCAAAAACTGCTTTTTGTACAAGTAGGGGGCTATGGCAGTTCAGGGTGCTCTGCTTTGGCCTCTGCAATGCGCCGGCTACTTTTGCCAGGTTAATGGACAGGGTGTTATCAGGTATTCCACGGTCAGAGTGTCTGGTGTACCTGGATGACATCCTGGTCCATGGTAGTTCTTTTCAGGCCTCTCTAGAGGCTCTCAGGCGAGTGCTGAGTTGCATTAGCGAGTCTGGCTTGAAGCTACACCCAGAGAAATGTCACTTCTTTAGGAGGGAGGTGACGTTCTTGGGGCACAAGCTGGGGGGGCAGGGGATTGGCACAGTGGAAGAGAAGGTGCAGGCAGTGAGCGGGTGGCCCACTCCTACAACGTCGCAGCAGCTCAAAAGTTTTTTGGGGTTAGCCTCATATTACAGGAGGTTTGTGCAGGGTTTTTCTACCATTGCAGACCCACTTTTCGGCCTGCAGAAGAAGGAGAAGTCCTTCACGTGGACTGAGGAGTGTCAAAACTCTTTTGATGCCCTGAAACAGGCCCTGGTCACAGCCCCTATATTGGCTCCTCCTGATTCGGCTCTTTCCTTCATTCTGGACACAGACGCCAGCAATGTGGGTATGGGGGCAGTTCTCTCTCAGGTGGGGTCTGGGGGGGAACGGGTCGTGGCCTACTACAGCAAAACGTTCAACAAATCTGAACGCAGATACTGTGTCACCAGAAGGGAACTTGCTGCTGTGCTTTTTGCAGTTCGGCACTTTAAGTATTACTTGTGCGGGTTACCCTTCACTGTACGTACTGACCATTCCGCTCTCCAGTGGCTAATGTCATTTAAAGAGCCAGAGGGCCAGTTGGCACGCTGGATTGAGGAACTTCAGACGTACGACATGAGGGTAGTACACCGGGCAGGGTCAGGACATGCAAATGCAGATGCTCTGTCTCGTCGGCCTTGCTCAGCCGTCGGATGTCGGTACTGTGACAAGAGGGAGGCCAGGGACAGAGAGCTTGGGAACCCAGATGCCAGTAGTACCTCTTTGGGTTGTACGCATGGTGATACGCCAGTGTGTTTGGCAGTTGAGACAGTGAGTGTAGAGGACTGGAGGCGGCTGCAAGAGGAAGACCCAGACGTGCAACCAGTAATACAGTGGGTCCAAGCTCAGCAGCGACCTCCGTGGGAGGAAGTGGCCATTGTCTCGCTGTCCACAAAGAACTTATGGGCCAAATTTAAGGTCCTGCGCTTGCAAGACGGGGTGTTGCAGAGGGAGTGGAAGGACCCTGCCACTGGGGAGGGGAGGTGGCAGGGGGGGGTACCCAGGTCGCTACAAGAGGGGGTTATCAGGGCTGCCCATGGGACAGTGGGCTCTGGACACTTTGGGGTGTCGAAAACACTCAAACGTGTCAGACAGAGTTTTTATTGGGGGCTCGTGAGAAGAGATGTGGAGGATTTTTGTCGGCGGTGTGATGATTGCACCGCCCGCAAGGGGCCATCTGGTCGGTCCCACGCAGCCCTTCAACAATTCCCCGTAAGGGGTCCAATGGAGAGGGTGGGGGTGGACATAATGGGTCCTTTTCCACGCTCTGACAGGAGTAACAGGTTTGTGCTGACGGCTATGGATTATTTCACTAAATGGCCAGAAGCTTACGCACTGCCTGACCAAGAAGCCGAGACAGTGGTAGACGCATTGGTAGATGGCATGTTCTGCCGCTTCGGGGTAGCAGAAACGGTACATAGTGACCAAGGCCGAAACTTTGAGTCACGTGTCTTTGCGGTAATGTGTGACAAATTGGGGATCCACAAAACCAGAACCACCCCTTTGCACCCTCAAAGCGATGGCCTCGTAGAGAGGTTTAATAGGACCCTGGCAGCACAGCTGGCCATTGTGACTGCTAAACATCAACGAGATTGGGACAGGCACTTGCCGTTCATTCTAATGGCATGCCGATCTGCTGTGCAAGACTCAACCTCTTGCACACCTGCCCTTTTGATGTTGGGGCGCGAGATCAGAACACCAGGAGAAATGATTTTTGGGAGGCCACCTGATGCACCTGCTGTGCCCCCGGGCCCTGAGTTTGCTAGAACTCTTCAGAACTCATTGGAAGTCGCTCATAATTTTGCAAGGAAGCAGTTGGTTAAAGCGGGGGCCCGGCAGAAGCGAAATTATGACCTAAAAACAAAAGGGCGGCATTTCACAGCGGGAGAGTTGGTGTGGGTTTACAGCCCACAGAGGAAGAAGGGCAGGTGCCCTAAGCTCGACTCCCAGTGGGTCGGGCCATGTAGTGTACTAGAAAGAATTGGCGAAGTTGTTTACCGGGTTCAGTTGCCTCCAAGGGGTAGGAAGGTGGCCGTGCACCGGGATAGATTGGCACCTTACAAAGGAGGGGCCACTGCAGCCATGACGCCGACCTCCGCTACGCATATACCTGTTCCAGAGAGCGAGGCAGGACTGCAGCCGAGCACTGCCAGTCCTCTGGCAGTCCCCCATGCAGCCACACCGGTTCTTGAGCTGCAACCGTTGCATTTAGATAATCCGGTGACAGTAACACAGGTGGGGCAGCCGCGGCCTCAGAGAGTCAGAAGGCCGCCGGGACGGTTCCGGGACTTTGTTCGTTCCCTCGGGGTCGAGAGGAACTCTGTGAGGGGGGGGGCAGTGTAGCAAGTTTGAAAAAGTGTGTTATGCTGTCAGGTGTGATTTAAGTCAAATATGTTCGGTTCATATGTTTTGTGTTCTTTTTGCATGGGGTCTTTAAGGGGTGGGTGTTCTTCTGAAGAACGAGTCTGCGCACTCGTGTGTGGGTGGAGTCTGGGGAAAAAGGTTCTGGAAGTTTCGGAGTTCAGGGTGAGAGTTGAGCTCAAGCGTTGGGTTCGCCTCGGGCGCTCTCGTGAATAAAAAGCAAGCTACAAAAGAAACCCGTCAAGTTGTCGTTTCACTGACTGGATCGCTACAGTATTATAAATACAGGCTTCATAGAAAGTGTTACTGAATTGACTAAAAAGCTTTCAGGAAACTGTGTAAAGCCTCTAGCTTAGGACATAGCAACGTGTTAAAAATTGCTAACAGTGGTAAATCATGCTAGCAACATGCTAAAACGTGTTAGAAACATGCTAAACATGGCAGGAACATGTTAAACGATGCTAGCAACATGCTGAAACATGTTAAAAACTTGTTAAAACATACTAGCAGTGTGTTAAAACATTTTCTGGATATGTTAAAACATTAGCTAAATCTAGCAAGTCTGTTCAATTGTTAGCAACACGTAGTAACATGCTAACAATGCCTAACAAGTAATGACACTTAGAAACAGAACAATTAGAAACACGCTAGAAATGCCTAGAAACATGTGGTCTGATGTGGTCTTAAATGGTCTGAAAACTGGGTACTAAACTGGTTTGCTATGATTCCTTTTGGGTCTAATGAGGTCACATGGGGTCTGAAGTGGTCTAATATGGCCTGGTTGAACTTTCATCTGACTTTGTCTCTGTCTATCTGAAATAAAACATAGAGTTCTGTCAAAGCCAACATCAAAGTTTGTCATCATACTTCATCTACTCGGGAATTAAAAATACTACAATTTTCATAGTAATAACACATTACATAATGACTGTTACATTGATGAATAAATAAACTTGCATAGATTGTGTCAAATTCATGACACATAGACAGTCTTTCTGTGTTTTCTGTTTTTAGAAATATTTGATTAACCCTTCAATTACTATTTTTGGGCCTTATTCAGCATTATTAGCCTTGTTTTTGCATAGGACAGAAGAGACAGACAGGAAAGTGGGGGAAAGAGGAGGATTGGGTTCAGGAAATGACTCAGATGAGTCCCCGTCAGCCTACAGCAGCTCTGATTGTGCCATCAGTCCTTTAATAAAAATCAAACAGACACCACAATTAATAAATGTTTCTATTTGATTTGGAATGTTAAAACATACTTACCTGATCACTCACCTCACCTGTTTGCTTTAAGTCAAGTCAAGTCACCTTTATTTATATAGCGCTTTTAACAATACAGATTGTGACAAAGCAACTGAACAGCATTAATTAGGAAAATAGTGTCAATAATGCAAAATGACAATAGTAAACACTCATTTTTCAGTTAAAGACAGTTCATCATTGAATTCAGTGATGTCAACATCCAGCTCAGTTTAAATAATATCTTTGCAATCATGTCAACGATATCGCTGGAAATGAAGTGTCCCCAACTAAGCAAGCCAGAGGTGACAGCGGCAAGGAACCAAAACTCCATCGGTGACAGAATGGAGAAAAAACCTTGGGAGAAACCAGGCTCAGTCGGGGGGCCAGTTCTCCTCTGACCAGACGAACCAGCAGTACGGAAAAATCAATTTAAGACGTAATAAAACAGACGATGAATAATATTAACAGCAATTATTATATGACGCAATCAAACTTATAGCAAAATGTGGTAGTTATGTATGTTGTTTCAGGGTTGGCATCATCTGAGGTCCTCTGAGGGATTG
>NW_015506861.1:78761-80616 GCF_001515645.1 Sinocyclocheilus grahami | reverse complement strand
TGTGGGGGGGGGGGGGGGATAGGAAAGTAGAGACAGACAGGAAAATGGGTGAGAGAGGGAGATTGGGATCGGGAAATGACTCAGGCCGGATTCGAACCTGAGTCCCTGTCAGCCAAGAGCTCCCATATGAGCAGTCCTGTAATAAAGAATAAACAGACAGCACAATTATTATTTTTTTCTATTTAATTGGAACGCTAAAATTATACTTACCTGATCACCTACCACACCTGTTTACCTTTTTTGGACTTATTGTTTTTTTTTTGGATAGGATTTGTGTTTTAACAGTTACATCAGATCACCACCAGAGGTGATAATCGCACTACTTTGGCCTGTGAAATCAACATCATCTTTTGGGTTTACTGCTTCGTTAAACTAACAAATAGTCATTTGTTAGCAATCAATCATTTCACTGTATTTTCGCTACTGTTCACGGGTTAAGTACTGAAGATTAAAAATCCAGAAAGATCTGACCAATTTAACTTACACTTATAAACAGGGGTTAAATTTGGATTTGATATGTGTGGGGGGGCTCTATGGTTTGGGGCACATATATATATATATATAGATATATATATATACAAGTGAATTTGAGTAACTGTATAATTCTCCCACCGACAATATTTGTAATACTAACTCATGTGGTTATGGCCTTGCACTTAAAAAGCAAGTGAGATACTTTTAAATACTAAAATAAAGACCGAAAACAAGAAACATATATGAAAAATGCCAAAAGTATTTAATAAAAATATGTTCTGGCTCATAAATTAAAAGTCTTTAAGATTTTGGAAGCTCTTCCACAGAAACATAGAAAATAGTTAAAATTAAGAGAACATTGATAGCATATCAAATGATAAATTATTTTACATTTAGATAATCGATTACATATTATAGAAGGCATTTACAGTATATTAAAACAATGTGATTATAAACTTCATTTATACAGTATATTTTTTGTTTCAGCGGCAACATAGTTTTACAGATCAGCTAAGTTACAAATAGAACCACTGGTCTTGTATCATTCTACAGTGCTTGAGCAAAGGCTCTCTTGATCACTATGTTAAAATGTAATAGCTTTAAAGCAAATCCAGATGTGTGTATAATCTAAACAGCTGAAGCCACAGTAGAAAGCGTAACAGTTCATGTTAAAAATGATTAACTTTTGTTTGCATTTCATTACACAGGGAAAGAACATTAAAGAACATTTTGCATGCACATTTTACAAAAATAAAAATTACAATACTGAAAGTATCAACATCAATAGCACTGCAGTCAATAACAGTTTTATGACAGTCTATCCCATTTCAGCCAATATAGAACTCGTCAAATTGTGTAAGCAGTTACAAAGAAATCACCCAAAAATTTGCACAAACAAAAATGAAAACGGCTGAAAAATTATACTACCAACAAACAACACATAAAACAGAAAGGCATGTTCATTACGTTTATGAAAGGCACTGTACTGCATATTACAAAATAAAGTTAAAGTCTGATGTAAAGTTCAAGTTTTACATACTAGTTATTTCTGAAAGTAGCTTAAGACAATGCTATGCATTCAAAGAATACTGTAATACAGTTGATTGTTTAGATCTGAATATCCATTTTTACAAATAACAGAGCTATGCATAGTTTACTCTATGCCAAATGATAATCAAGTAATAACTATATACATACATCAAGAAATAGCTTTGGGATTTTACTTAGATTAATCAAAGTATTATAATCTTTTTACAATAATCAATGCTTTGGCACATGGGGGCAAAATTATTCAATAACAAATAGTAAGACGAGATAAAATAAGGCAAGATAATGTGTTACACAATATATATATATATATATATATATATATATATATATA
>NW_015506861.1:55826-77499 GCF_001515645.1 Sinocyclocheilus grahami | reverse complement strand
TTGGTGTCTGAAAAAAAACTGTGCTCTTTAGAAATCAGTGTGTTCAAAATTCATCAGTGCTACTGCACAGTTTCTGCAGGATTTAAGAAGGTAAATGTAAGACTTTTTAGAATCGTTTTAAAGTCCAACTAAAGAATGTATATAAGGAACAGATTGAATGGAGCTCAATGTTTTAATATGGTCTCTTAATGTAAATGCCTTGTATTGGCAATGCTTCAAAGTATCTGCCAATGGGTTTTTCAACCCATTTTTCAGACAAGTTTTCATTCCCCACTGACAGATATTTGTTCTTGTTTTAAGCATAAACTTAATTTTGTTTAATTTCTCAGAAAAATCCTATAGCTTTACCTAGTTGTGTGCTTTCGTCCAATGGTCGTGTCCAGGCAGATTTAATAGACTCGTGGTAGAGGTGAGTCTTTGAGTGATCTCGAACTATGGACCACAGACTGGCCAAAGGCCTCTCCAGCTCTACTGCTCCAAGAAACCCATGAGCTGAGGGTCTGGAAGTAGCCTTGTGAAAGACCTGAATGCCTCTCTCCACACCTTGATGCCTGGTGAGAAATGGAATATGAGGACTGAATACATCTAAGATGTTTACACATGCACAATATGCATATTAGCGTACCTCCAGCCAGCAGCTGCCTTCCCAGCCAGCAGATTCCTCACATCACCACCAGACGCCAAATATACCTAAAACAGACAAGCAAGTCCATGAAGCATTTCACATTGACATGCTCTTGCATATTTTGAAACATGAGTTGCAGTAGCATACTTCTGAAATAGCACTGGCAAGAGTGCAGTCTGCGATATCCAGATATGAAGTTGATATCGACGAAGGAGAGCCAAAGGAGAGGGTGCGTTGTCGAGCACAGGGAGGAGATGATGGAGTGGAGGAGAACTCAGGCTCATATCCAGTGGCAGATGTCTCCAGGCTGACATCTATAGAAAATAGGGGATCTGATTAATTAAGTGGATTCGAAGCATAGCCCTTGGGTTTGCAATTGTTTATGGGTTATTGGTCACCCTGGACTGACAGCCATCTACGCTGGGCTTTTGAAGTCTGCAACGGGATCACTGGAGGTCGAGTCCTTACTTTGAATTCTGAGACTCCATTTACCTGAGGAATGAGGTGAAGAGGTTGAAAAATAGCATTTTAAATAGAAAAAAACATGGAAGCATGTTAAACTTTTTAGTGTGGTTCCTTACCTGTATTAATGGTGAGGTAATGTCTTTCAGTAAGGCAGTATTGCTGCTGTTGTACCCTGAAGTGGGGCTTGAGGAAAGACTCAGGTTCGAACCACTACATAAAGTACTGTTACTAATGCATGTGCGAAACCGCAGGTCATCCTACATAAGACACAGGGGGAAAAAATAAAGAAAAAATAAAACAGCAAAGTGCAGCAATCCTTGATCATTCTTGATTCTTATGAATAATATTTAAAAATGATTAAGTGTCTCTGACCTTCACTGCCTGTGAAAGAGCTTGCTGCTGTAGTCGTCTCTTCTCCTGTTCGGTCCTCTCACGGAGTCGGTCTCGTGCACGTGCAATCTCTGCTCTTGCCTCCTTGCGGGCTCGACTGTAGTCACGCAATAGATGCTCAATGTCAGATGGACATTGACCCTCCCTTCTTGGTGGATCAGGAACTCTGGGGGAGAACATCTGATTTAGTAAACAGAATTACAGAATATAACCAAGTTTGACATTCTGTGACATTTAGTCAGTTCCAAATCACCTGCTGGTTTCAACAATCTCTTGTCTGAGCTGCTGCAGATATTCCCTGCGTCTGCTTGGCAGTTCTGAAACTTTTTGAGATTGCTCTTCATAATTTATAGGGATCCGATGCTTACTGGGACTGAGGCTCCGAGCCCGACGACACATCTGGAGACGGGCTTCTCTGTCTTTTCTCAAACTTTCAATGCTCTTCCTATGCCTAATGACAAAATAGAATTCTATTTATAAGAACCTCTGAAAAGTAGGGGTGCTTTCACACTTTGTCTGATTGCTTGGTTTGAACCACATTTTTATTGCTTCCAATGAACCAAATTCTAATGACAAACAAACCTGGGTACACACCAAAAGTGCTAGTGTGAAAGCACCCTAAATGTATTTCCAAAGAAAAAAAATTATTTAGTAATACTTTAATTCATATGTAATCACAGATTATACAGACCTGTTAAGGAGCTCTTGTTTGTTACAGGCTGAAGATGCCTCTTTAGAACCAGACTTGAGAATTTTAAGCAGAGTGTCTGTTTCCCCTTGGCCATAGTGCAGCTTGGCCTCTGTGAGTTCAACAGTCAGCTGATGAGGACTCAGATCCATATGTACAGAGGCTAAAACCCGCTCGCGTTCTTTCCTCAGCTTCTCAATTTCATGTGCTCTCCTGTCCGTTTTCCATGATGGCACTTGCCAGTAACTGGGGCTGAGCTTTGTGAAGTGCTGTCCAGGTCTGTGTATTTTAAGTGTTGATGGTGGCTGCTGATTGATGCCAGACCAGTTAGTAAATTTGTTGTGCATGGGCAGATCATCAGGGATCCACTGAAGTTCTTTGAGCGTGCTGATCTCTGCCAGAGGATTGATGCTGACCAGAACATCTGTGTTGCTCTCGCTTGGCACCAGAGACATCACATCATTTTCCTGCTGTTGCACAATACTTTGATTTGAATGATCCCAAATTTTTATTATATTCTCAGTTGATCTGTGACTCAACTGACTGTTCACAGTTGACAAATGAGATCTTTTTAGGTTTTCCATTTTAGACTGTCTGACGTTATCGGAGGATGATGCAAGTTGGACAGCAATGGTACTGCTTGGAAGGGAGAGGGACATTTTTTGTGGCTGAGATGGGGAACGGTTAATAGTGGGTTTACTTATTACCCAGTCTTCAACTTCATGCGAGTATTCATTTCTCTCTTTGTTCATGCGTTTGGTGCAGGGACAGATGCTGTTTGAGCAGTCATCAGATCCACCCAGATTTGGACAAAGGTCACTCAGGTTTTCAAAGGTCGCAGATAACACTGATGTTGATGCTGTTCTTGCATTTTTACTGTGAAGTACCTTATTTTCATGGTTGGCCATTTTATGACCTTTCAAAGGCATGTTGTATACATTTGAGTATCGTTTCTCTTGTCCCTCGGTTTTGTGGTTTGTTAAACTCTGGGTAGTTTTCACTTGTCTTTCTTGGGTGTATCTTGCAGCCTTCACAGTAAGGATAGGGGAGCATGCACGATCCATGAGCATAATTTGTTCATTAAAGCAATTCCTTAGGTCTACATTTCTGTGATAATTCTGCTTCTCCTCTTGTTTCATATGCGAGCGTTTTGCTCCAAGGTGGCTAGACGAAGACTTCTCTTTGAAGTAGTCTACTGTGTTACCTTCAAATGCTTTCATAGAGGGGGAATCCTGATTTGGCACACCGGTCTCTAATGAAAGAAACTTCTGGGAGGGAATCAGAAAATTCAGACACTCAGTTACATTTAAACCTTTGGGACGTAAATCAGGCAGGCTTTTAATCCTTTCAAAGGCCTGTTCACTTTCACATTTATTCTTCAAGATCTTGGCATCACCATCTAATTGGGACACATTGCAAGTATCTGAGCCAATCACTTTAACAATAACATTTACTTCATGGGCCATAGCGTTCTTTGACACTGGAGCATCCTCTGTTTGGATCCTAATGTCCACGGACGTTTGTGTAGAACAGTCTTTCTTGAAGTTACTGCAAGAATGCACAGTTGAAATCTGAAAACAGTGTTCAGGATGGTCATATTTTGGTGGCTTTTCCCTAGTTCGCATACCCTGTATGTTCCCCAGAAGATCAGAGGTGTTGACTATTAGGTCAGAGAGATGTTCAGACATGTTCTGTAGACTTGCCCATGTGGTTAGGGCACCATTCCCTGGTTTGGACACTGGTGTCTGTGTGCTGCTTCTTCTGTGATGGCTCTTTCTTTTAAGGTCTTTATTAACCTCAATGGTTTGTGTGCCATGATCACACCTGCTTGGACTCGAATGTTCCTGAGATTCATACTCAGAGGAGTAGACCAGCACTATTTCACCAACTTGACCTGAACTGTGGCGTAACTCCGCTGAGGCACAATTGTAAGAGTCACATTTCAAAACTGTTAGGGTCTGCTTTTTTGAACCACTAGAGGAATGAGAAGCTGCCTTCAGCAGAGGTTCAGAAGAAATTTGATATTTAGAATATTCATTACTACTCAGTGTGCTAGAAAGGCCTTTATGATTTACAAAAGCACTCAAATGGGAACAGAAAGGGGAGTCCTGAATATTTAGGCCATTGTCTACACTGCAGCACCTTGTCATATTCTTGTTGGAACAATTGAGTGAAGAGTGTTTGCAGGATATATTGGCAGCACTTCCAAAGGCCTGCTTTTTGTGGATTGCGGTGTTAACCCCCATAGTAGTTTTTGAATGAATAAATGGGTTAATATCACTTGAGGCAAAATGCATTGCAGAATCTCTTGTCTGTGGGACAGTATCCTCAAATGGCTGAGCATGGTCTTCCACACAAGCTAAAATATCTTCGGAAGAAGCATTCTTCCTTAAATGAATGTCTTTATTACCATTCGATTCAGTCATCTCTATCTTTCGCATTTCTTCTTTAGAACCATAATCTTGCTGATATGCAATTTTCTCAGCTTTGCTACGCATGGCAACTCCAAACATAGAGGGTGGCATACCAGTGCTAGGCTGCTGGGTGTATCTCTGTCCTGATTGTTCTTCTAATGATCTTGGACTAATTGTTGAAGGTGAAGAAATGCTTAGTTCGTCAAGTAGAGGACGTTTGTATTTGCCAAGAGCATTTTGACGGGTAGGAAGCAGGTTTGCCTGAGAAGCAGGTTTGGTACGAGACACATGACCTTTAGATGTGGTACTCTCATTCAAAGATAAATCAGGTGTTGAATCAGTGGATGAACTTGGAGGTGCTATAAAGTGGGCCTTTCTGTATCGCTTTTGTTTTCCTTTCCGTCTTTCATCATTACCATTGCCAACAAAATGTTTTGTAGCTTCCGCTGCTGTGACATGTTCTGTAGATTTACATCTGCTATTATAATATTCCTTTGTATTTTGACTGGAATGAGTCTGTTCTGCATTGTGATATACCTCAACAGATTTATTAGGCTCTCTTCTTTGCATACAAGTTGACTGGTGATTTTTAGACATATTTAGCTCTTGATTTTTCAGTGGTTGGTTATTAAAACTTTGCATTCTTTCATCATTATACTGAGATGTAACCTCCATTTCCATTTGATTACTTGTGTAGATAGACTGATTCTCTGATTGTGGATCCTTGTCGATTTTTCCAGAATCACAAGTTTTAAGCAACTTGTGCATTTGTTTACTTGGTGGTGCCTGGCTTAAATCTGAAAGAGTGGCATCTTTTCTTAAATTTTCAGAGTTACCGTTGTATATGTGCTCCACAGGTCTTTCTTTGTTTTCATCACAATTACTACTGATAGTAGCAGTTTCCACGGAATGTTTAGCACAAGTTTTATCTTGGCTTACACAACCATTATATTTTCCAAGGTTTCCTGGACCAAATTCATAAAATGTAAGATTGCTTGAAGGCCGGGCTTCAGGAGTAGGGTAATTACCATACACTGTTGAGTGGTAATGTTCCATACTTGATACTGAAGAGCTATATGAAAATATATTTTTATTTTGTGCCTCCATGGTTTGCTGAAAAGTATCAGCCACATCTTCGGAGTGCACACCTGAGACAGTATGTTTCACTGTTGCTTCGATGGACAATGATACCCGAGGAATGCTCCAATTACTGGACTTTACTGGAGTTGAGACCTTCATAGGACATTTTTCACTTGGTGAGCACAAAGTTTCATTCAAAAGTCTTGAATGTCGATGTATAAGTGGTTTATCATCAAAATTGTGCATTTCCATAGAGGCCAGTCCACTTTCATTTCGTTCTGTTTTGTTGTCGACTACCTGTCCATTCTGGTGCATGCACTGATTCACTTTCTGAACTTTCTCCAAACCATTTGTCAGCTTAAGAGATAAAGTATCTTGTGCATACATGCAGAGAAGCATTGGTTTTAATACTGTGGCTCTACCACCCTCCAAAACCCTTTCACTGATGCAATCTTTAGTTTGAACAGGGTTTGAAGCATCAACATTATCCTTTCTTAGCTGGGTGCAGACAATAATGTTCTCTCTTGACGTATTCACATCAATAATAGTTTCTTTGACACACGACAACACTGATTCACTTGTTTTTAGTTTATCTGCGCTCTGGTCCTCTATAGTGCAGTATAGTACAGATTCCAAGTTATCACTGACATATCCACATTTTGGATTTTCTTGTTCAACTTTCCTCTCTTTCTTCCTTACAATATGATCTTCTGTGCCACTGGAGTTCAAGACTGCCTGATCCTTCATAGTCAAAGAATGTCTTAATTCTGTTTGTGAATCACTGTTCTCCAAGTGTACAGTAGAGTTGTCTGTGTTAATCTCTGATTTTGACATACATGAGAAAGTCTGGGAACTATTACTTTTGCCATGTCCAGCCCGAGTACTTTTGTTATCAAATTCATGTTTGTTTGTTTTGAACTTAAAATCATCCAGTTTACCTAAATAATTGTTTTCATTCTTTGTGTTTGACTCTTGATCCTCACTACAGTCCTCTCTTAGAGACATCATAAAATGTTCTTTTACCGCCTCTGATATTTTATCATTAATTGCAGAGTCGCTCATCTGAAAATAACGGTTATTGGCCTTTCTCTCCATAATCTGACATGCATCTTTTCTATCCTCTTTACTGTTGTCAATAATGTTTTCAATCTCTGAACTCCTCAAGGATTTCAGGCTAGTACAATTTGTTTGTGTCAGCCCACTATCGCATACACTGCTGCCATTTCTAAAAGTATTAATGTGATCTTTGCTGATTAAAGTCTTGTGACCATCCCTGGCTAATGGTGCATTTTTTATTTTTTTGTCTTCTAGCTCTTGATCAGAGTTTTCCATCGTATCAGCTGTTAGCCAGTTTTCCAAAAGAGATGTATTTTTTACAGATTCTTCATTGATAGTTGAACAAGCAGACAACTGTTCCTGATTCATATTTAAAAGTGCTGTCTCAGTGTCTGAAAAATCTTCATCACTTTTCTTTGGAAGTTTCACATTTCCCACAAAGCCTGCATGAGAGTCTTTCATTTCGCATGTTCCAGTGAGTGTCTCATTCCCAAAGTGTTCGCCATCTGTGCCAAATCTATTAAGTACTACATCATGCTTCTCTGATTTTTCTATTGTCAATGCATAATCTTTGGTATCTGTTGTAAAAGCCATTTCTGTGCACTGTTTTGTATAGAAATTCTTATTTTCTTCATCACAGTGTCCAGTGATTGTGTCATTTTCAGTGCTAGCAGTGCTGTGCGATTCATTTATAGTCTGCACTGCTTTAGAGTTCTTAACCTCTGGATCTCCTGCGTTGTCGCATGTTGAAACCTGATAGCCCATTGTCAGGTTTAAGTTTGACTTCAGAGAACAATCTGCAGGGTGTATTGGATATGATGATGGCTCCTCTCTAACATGTGAAACTTCCCTACTAGAGTTAACTGGGAAGCAAGTGGTACTTGTTGAGATCTCACCATCTTTGGAACAAGAGTTGATCAGCAATGCTTTAGTCACAGTGGGATTCAGTGGTTCATTTTCAGTGGTTGGTTTATTTGGATGTGCTACCCCATCTGAACTGGTATCTGTAGAATCACAGACTGTCTGAGTTGTACATGGTTCTGCACTGGTAGTCCGTTCCTTAAAATCCATCTCCTGCCCTGTGATAAAACTGAGATCACTCTCTAACAACAGGGTATTTTCAAAGGATGTGCTGTTTTGTTCTTCAAGTGTTGTATTTTCATCCTGAGTGGAGTCAGAACGATGTGATCTCTGGGTTTCTGAGACATTCATGTTGTCTGACAGATCAAGACTAGTAGAGCTTTGGCATCTACTGCTCTCTATTAGTGTGTGTGGATCCTGTTTGAGCAAGTGTCCTGAAGCCATGATGATTCTGGGACTGTCTGCTGCATCAGTAGATGACCAAGCATCAGTAAGAGCAAGTGGATTCTCTGTCTCTCTGATACTTGCACTGCTACAGGGTTTAGATTCAGATGCTAGACAAGAAAAGTGTGAAGGCACTTTAGCCATGCCTGGGCTGTTCTCAGTTTTCGACTTCTGACTAACATTAAGGCTCCAGAAAACCTCTGCAGGTACATCTTTGGAAATTCTCATCTCCTCTTTATTGCCGATTGCCTGAGAGATGCATGAAGCTGGTACTGTAGGGGTGGTTAAGTGGCTTGGAACTTTTTTAAACCTCAGCACTGGCCTGGCAGTCACATGTTTCCCGCTGCTCTCCATACCAATAGAATCTTGAGACATCTGACTGTCTTCACTCTCAGCGTCACTGGAATCACATTCCTCCTGCTGAAGTTGCTCAGCCAGAGCTGTAGCATAAGCTGATGACAGTGAATCCAATGAGAAAATACTATCACAATCTGAAGATCTGTTGGGATCCTCCCAACCACCATGTTCCACCCATCGAGCTGTTTCTTTTTGCACTGCAACCCATGGCTTGGTGCTCGTTAGAACTTCTGCACTACGCCAGTGTCTCTGTTGCTTATATTTTAGTGAGTTAAGCTGCTCCAAACTTTCATAAGACACTGTCGGCTTGATAGGGCACTTTTCCCGTTTTCTCTCAAAGTCTTTCAGAGTCTTGGTTTTGTTTGACTTCTCATTAAGCTGACTTGTTGCTTTGTTCACAGATTTCACACTTCTATGTCCCCGTGAGCCTGGTGGTGGCTTGTAGAAAACTTTTGCCAAAGCAGTTCTGATCCCAGAGCCAATGGAGTGGGAAAAAACCTTGCGGAAGGTCCCTAAACCTTTATTTCCACCTTGAGATAAAGTCTTTGTTCCCTTCAAAGGACTTTTCTGTTTTATTATTGGTAATACTTTTCTAGTGGATTTGATGTTTGAATCCAAACAGTCTTGGTCACTTGTGCTTTTCTTGACTATCAACCTTGAGGAAGCAGTTTTTAATTTTGTAGCTTCAGCTGAACTTGCATTTTTTATGGGACTTTTGACGCTGTCTGAAAAACTGGCCCAACTTGAGGATCCTTGGTCATATCTTGAGGGCATTGTATTGGAACGTCTTCTAATCTTTTGATCTTGGAGACATTCATCAGATTCCCATTTAGTGGCACGAGCAAAGCAAGCTAGAGATGTTGTAAACTCAAAAGATCTATTTCTTTTGAGGAACTGGCTGCTTGGAGAAAAATAAAAAAATATATATATTATTTTATTTTTAAAAAGTAAAAACAATCCACTGTTCATGGTGTACTATTTAATCTATGTAAACTAAACATGAATAACACCTTGTTCGATAAGATTTACTACTTCATTCTTTAGACCAGGTAAACTCAAAAACATGCACAGTGGGTCTCATTCACTAAAAATTGCATTATTTTATTCATATTCACATACAAGGGAGAACATCTCATGAAAAAATGTCTGCCTAACATGTATGTACGGTACACACTTGGATTTGTTCTTAACGTTAATAAATCTGAAGTATTATAAGTGGCTTTCCACACAACCCTTTCTTTAGAGCCTTTCATCACTCTCAGCAAACATATGACGTTCTCTATAGACAAGCTTTCGCCTGAGAGCATACGCAGCAAGATCCTGGCGCAATTCCAATCCTCAAAACCAGTTCAAACACAACAAAAGTCTTTTATACAGACCCAGATTACACACACAAATTTGTGTGTTTGCATGGTTAGTGAATGAGACCCCATTTTAGTTATTCATATGGTTTATACCCACCTGAAAATAGGAGTGTGCTGGGGGTACAGTCGGGACAGTAGAGCAGCAGAAAATGAATGCCTTCGTAAAGTCATGGGACGTCCCCTGGACTTTGAGGGGTACCCGAGGTCTGGAGATGAGGCTTCATCGCCCCCTTGTAGAAGCTCATTTTCCAGCCTCTGCAGCTCTCGCTTCGCCTCCAACAGATGGCGCTTTCGTGCAATCTTCTCCAGTTGGTAATGTAACCTTTTGCGGCACACGCGATTCTCAGCTCTGCGCAATGCATGGTGCTTCAGCAGTTCCTCCTGCACCACTCTTTTCCTGTCACCCATTAAAGGTGATGGTGGGACTCTTTCAGCGCTGCCTTCCTCCTCAGTCTTCTGACTTGATAAACCACTATGAAGTATGAGATCTGTCTGAACCCCTGACTCCAATGTTCCCTTTTCCCTGTGGGCTTCAAGCTGTTGCTTTTCTTGCAAGATCCACTGCTTGACTGTAGATGCAAAAGAAACCAGAGTTTAGAGGCACGTAAGGCTTTATAATTGAATAGGACAATTTCTTATTGTCAGTTATGCAATATTCATTTGTTTTAAGCTTTGTCTTAGGCTATGTAAAATATTTACTGTATTTGCTATCAAAATAACATCCAGAATGAAAATATCTCCACACAAAGTGTGTAAAACATAATCAATGTCTTAATCCATTACTTGAAAGCCTACATTTTAGGAGAAATAAAGTTCCTTACTGAAGAGAATATTATATATTTTCAACTCTTCTGAATGGTAAAAATGCATTAGAGTACAACTCAATGCGTTTTGTACTCACTCTCAGTGTGCTGCTGTCGGAGACGTGCCTGCTCTCTTTCCAGATCTCTCTCCGCTCTTTTCTGCTCCATCTGAATCTCCTCTCGTAGACACTCTATGTACCACTGCTGCTCCTCTAGTTGCTGTCTGGGAGCCGTCCCATTGCTGTTCTCATGACCACCTTCTCCTGCAACCCTGAGCACACAACAAATGCAAACTCATACACTGAGGATGATGCACTAGCCAACCAGAAATATGACCATTTCTGCAAAATTATATAAAAAAAAATAAAAATAATAATTTAATGAAATAACACATTACAATAACACCGCAAACAAACTAATTTACTTCCATCCCTCATTTCTTTTGTTGTCTGCATACTCACTTGTAGCGCCTGCGTAGAATCATGCATGAGCATTGGATGAATAGGAATTCTCAAAAGCGATTAGCCCGGAAAAACTTTGTTCAGTAAACTCTTCTTCGTTTGAGACAACACCTTTCAAGACACTCAAGATCTTCCTCTTGAGTTTTATTTTCCGGCAGTTTTTACTTTCAAGTAACGTTAGTCGCTGTGGACTTTTCCTTCAGAAGAACCAGAAGTAAAAACTTCCAGCTGACTCCTCACAAACTCATCAAACGACCTCCGTTATCTACGTTAGTCGCTGTGGACTTTTTCTTCAGAAGAACCAGAAGTAAAAACTTCCAGCTGACTCCTCACGAACTCATCAAAAGACCTCCGTTATCTACCGCATCCGGACTCTTTTTCAGCGATCGAAAAACCAATGCAAGTAACCGCTTAAAATTATTCAGATGTGTGTTTAAATTTCAGTCCCTTTTAAGGTGATTTTTGGATTCTTTGATGATTTTCCATGGTTGTGGTTAAGTGATGTGAAATACTGCCATTCTTTTCTATTCTCTATCTTTTCCTTACTTTGTTTCATTCCGTGTATATATATGTTTTAGTTAGTTATATGTTAGATATAGTTTCATTTTATTAAATCCCTTATATTCACAACGGATTGTTTCTGTTTACTGTTCACAGTTCCAAGTCAATGAATGTTTGAACCTTTGCTACATTTGGCTAAGAATTACTGCTAGCACTGCACAAAGAAGGACAGTTTATTGTTCCGTGGCCGGAAAAATAAACATTCCTTGAATCGATAAATGATTATATTGTCTGCTCGGTGGACGGACAGATCAAATAATTGTAATATTGATTCTGCTACAGTTAATTCGAAGATATAATCTAAATATTTATTATGAATCATAACCAGTTATAATTCGTCATAAATATTCCCCTTTTTAGAGCTAATAATAATAATAAAAACATTACACACTATAGTAACACAAGCAACACAAGGTAAACTCTATAAACAATTTTCTCCAGAGGGCTCATTACCAGTTCAACATTTAGAAACACCATGAACTTGTACAATATATCTATGGTTTGAAATTGTATTGCTCTTGAATGAACAAAACATTTACCTGGTGTCAGAACAGGGTGAGTTGAGCTCTGTAGAGTTGTAGACCAGACCTCCATCACTGATCTGCATAGATAAAAAATAATTCAAGCAAATCTAAATTTTGTGCATTATGTTTATAAGATAAAAAAAGAATTCTGGTATGTAAACATTGATGTTTAATCATCATGTTTAATGAGTAAATGTTAAAATTTTCCATTTTTGGGTGAATTAACCCTTTAAAAAGTCTCTTCTGACAACTTAAAATATCTAAAAAATAAGTCACACTTAAAATTGTCTGAATGTCATAGTACTAGCTGCAAAATATCAAAACAAGTGGCATTCACAAACAAATGATGCTACTCATTTTTCCTGAACTACCATCTAATCTCAAGGTCATTTTAGTGGATATACAGTATGCAGTGCAAAGCAAAGTCTGTACCCGTCTTCTCTCCCTCAGAACAGCTGCCTCTGCAGGGTGGTTGAACCTGAACTTATGGGGTCCTGCTAAGGTAACCACTGCACCTTAGGAGAATAGAGATACAATAATACATCAGGATACTCTCAATATCCACAAATGTAAATACATAATTTTGTTTTGCTTATTTTGTTTTTGCTTACATGAAATGGGTATAGTGGGTTGTTTTCTGCACATTGCATTTACCTTGTGCAAGTCTGCAGGGCTCCTTGATCTCTCTTTCATTGACCATGCAGATGTTCCCCGAGACTGGCTTCAGAGTCACCACCTCGTTCTTATTCTCAATCTCGCAGGTGGAACCTTCTGGGAAGACTGAGGGGTTGAGGTGCAAGTTATTCACTGCTGTCCACTTAAAACAAATACATTACCAAACAGGCCTTTAACATACTGGTGTTAACACACGTCTCTAATTAATATACATTATGCTACAATCAAGATGTACTGTATCCCAGACCACTTCTGACTTTCAGACATTTTTTTTTTACTGGAAATTTGAGTTCGAATCATTTGCAAGAGCGTGATTATAAACACTACAAAGCTGTGAAAGCAGACTAGCAAGTAGATGAGTTTCCCTGTTTGGCATGAGCTTGTGTTAACCACAGACCTTATTTCAGGCATTTAACCAACCCCCTATGCAAAAAACTTTTGGGACGTTGGGACATTGGAACTGGAAGTGCTAAAATTGCTCATTCGTTTCTGGGTTTAGGCCTACAAAAAAAAAAAGTCATCCCTGCAGCACTCTATATAATGCTGTTAGTACAGGATGTAAAAGGACCATAGTACTTAAAGATGCTAAGATGAATATGAGATACCTATGTGAGGCTCTTTCAGATTGTCATCCTGAGGCCCGATTCTTGTCACCCCTTCCTGTAGCACCAAAATAAAACAAACATTAATAGGAGTCAATGTGAGGATTTAGTATATGCCATGTTCCAAAACAAAACATTTTCTTCTTCCATGTCTTATTTTTTTGTTCCTTATACACCTCAAAGCCAAGCAAGGGATTTGTCTACTGTTTATGAAGGATAAAATGCTTGCTTATATAAGCCCGGACACATGGGCACACAATCACTCCCAGGTGGATTTAGCTTTTAAAGCAAAGAAAACTGCTGAAATTGCACAGCCGTGAGCCTTTTACGGGCTATTAGTACTAACCTCTTTGCACAAATAAAGTAAGTAAACACCACTGAGTAACTCAATACAAAAGAGGAAAGTGAAAAGAAGAGGGGGGAATGTATGGACCATATGACCAAAGCTCTGGGCTGTTTTACCTTCCTGTGAGAGCTATCTCAAGAGTTTTATACACAGAACAAGAGTAGAAAAGACAGAAGCGAAATGAAGGGAGAATCTATTGGAGGGAAAAGAGAAAGAATCATTGGTTAATGACCCGAAAGAGAGAGAAGACTAGCTGAAAGATATATGCATGTGACAGGAAAAAAGCAATGTATTGCGTATAACTAGCTGAATAATTCTACCCGAAGGTGGTAGATGGTGACCCCTGTGCTGAGGACGTCTGGCTCTAGATCGATGAGGTGGGGCAAGAGCGAGTGAATGAGAACTCCTGCTCTGTCCTGGTTAATGTCCACACTGTAGCGCTCCAACAGGGCTCGCTTATCACACCAACTGTCAGACCAGTCTTTAGTCAGCTGCTCCACCTGCAGAGGAAACATGAGCGACTGAAAATTAGAATTATGAGAATTAAGTCTTGATTGTGAGATTCATAACCACAATTGATTTAGTAACAATGTGTAGTGTCACAATTGCGAGCTATAAAGTTGCATTTACATGAAATCATGTTGCTATTGTAAGATAACGAGCAAAAATGACAAGATTTAAAGTCACATTGTGAGGTATGAAGTCAAAATAACAAGAAAGTTGCAACTGCAAGATATAGACGCAAGTATGAGCAGTCGCAATAGCGAGATTTAATTGTGAAAATTGTGAGCAATTACAAGAAACCAATCCGCAATCATGATATATAAAGTCACATTGCATGATATAAAATGCAACCTTGGTAAGCATAAGAGACTTTTTTCAAAAACAAAAGATCTTATCGGCCCCAAATTTTTAACCAGCAGTGTACATAAATAAGAGCTCGTACAGAACTAGCTCAGAATTAATATCAGACTCCAGTTTTTCAAGTAGGTGGACTAACCTTCAGTTCATTCTGTAGGACTATATCAGACAAGCTGCCTTCTCTCTCATCACTGAGAGACGGACTGGGGTTCCTCTGCTGTGGATGGAAAAGACAATTATCAGTCAGCACAACTTTTAACTTATATAAATGTGGAAATCAATAGCCTTGAAACACCATGTCCTAACCTGGGCACCTGACAAGTGTCCATTCCATTTTAATCCTAACCAGCTGCAACAGTAAACAGCACATGACAACAAGACTTGGTTTCTGCTAATGTTTATGGTACAAAGTAGTCCTGCCCACATTGAAATCTCATTTGTCAACTTCAAACTGCATATAGCTCATTAGTAAACTTCAGATACATGTTCTAAATGGCTTGTAATGTTGGTGCAATTAGTTGACAGTGACACTCAAAACATGTGTTGCAGTTAATCAGGTCAAGCTGTTAAAGTCTGATACCATTTTAAAACTCAGCAGCATGCTTTTCAGACGATCAATTTCCTCTCGCAGTTCTCTGATCAACCTCACGTTGGCGTCCTAAGGTCAAACAAGAGGTTTGGTTTTAGTTTCATTAACATCATTTTCTGTTGATGTTGGTACAGCAAGTTCTACAGACATTTGGATACATTTGGACACACCTCATTGACTCTTGGCTTGTTGACGATGTTCCTGGCGTGAGCTGCATATCGGAGAGTGCTTAGAGTCTCATTGTAGCTGCTGCTGGATGGTGAGACAGCTGGAGGAAAATGAACCTCTGAATCAATTCCACTAGCACTGAAACCGATGCAACAAACAGCAAATCTTCACTCTGAATGACTTACTTGCAATCATGATGGTTTTGGAGTTGCCGCCCAGACTGTCTTTGAGTAGCCAGGTGAGGACAGAGTCCCTGTAGGGAATGAAGCATCGTCTGCGCCCGCTGCCCGACAGAGAGCTGGACTGGCTCCCCACAGTGCTCCCTTCACCCTCACTGAGCACACTGTTAATGCTCTGACTGCTGCTGAACATCTGAGAGTTTTGGGCTAGAGCAACAAAGCAAAATGTGATGACAAAGAAGATAAGAGAGGATAATAAGAGTATAGAAGGCCAGTGCCTACCAAGAGCAGAAATGACGATGCCAAGGGTGACAAGAGATTTGTTGATGTTGGCGCCTTCTGTTATTCTGTCTCTGCAGTACTGAGGGTCGGCTCGTTCACTGTCACAGCACAAAGAGAGATGTTTCAAGTCAAGTTAGCCCTTTACTGTTCACTGTTATGTGACCAACCACTAGAGGGCAACTTGGCCATATATCATTGTTTCATGTCAGTGAAAGCAATATTCTGGATTCTAAACTAGGAGGAGACTTTGATTAATTAAGCTCAAACAAAGACACTAACCTGCCAGCCAGGTCCACCAAGTTGATCTTGCTCACTATTTCTGATGGAAGGTTATTTTCTAGAATAGCCTACAAAAAGAAACCACTGTTTTCACAAGAATATACACCACCGTTCAAAAGTTTGGGGCTGGTAAGTTTATTTTAATGTTTTTGAAAGAAGCCTTTATTTGATTAATACAGTGAAGACAGTAAAAACTTTTACAATTACAATTTAAAATAATAAATAATACACTTTAAAATGCCATTTATTCCCACGATGGATATGCTGATTTGGCTGTTTCTTATTATTATCTATGTTGAAAACAGTTGCGCTGATTAATATTTTTGTGTTATATTATTTTTGTGAAAGCTGTAATTGTTTTTCAGGATTCTTGCATGAATAAAAAGTTCAAAAGAACAGCATTTATTAGAAATAGAAATCTTTTGTAACATTATAAATGTTTACTATTTTTTTTTATTAATTTATTCCATCCTTGCTGAATAAAAGCATTAACTTACTGACCCCAAACTGTACAAAAGCAGTATTGTAAAGGTGATTTCATTACATTTTTAGTACATGGATAATAAAGCTAAATATCTAGTGTGAAATATCTAGTGTGACCAGCAGCCATTTAGTTACACAACTAAAGTAGTCTAATGCAGTTTGTGATTAAAAGACTGATGAGAGATTTTCAGTTGCAGTGAATTGAGTGAGATTCAAACCTGTGTGTATTGAATGGTAAAGATGGCATGAGATCGACTGCTAGCATCATGGACGTGTGTAGCGGCTGTGATGCGGTTAGCAATGCCCTCTTCAAGCAGATCCACTGCTTGTTTGTAGTCGGTCACTACATGCTGAGAAAGGCCTATGATAGACACATAACAGCATCGTCATCCTTTCCCACGATTTGAGTCACAGACACTCTCTTCCTGCTAGAGAATAGAAATGTCCTTGTAAAAGGAACAAAATCAGGAAGAGATGATGCTAAATCATCTTTCAGTGTGTAAAGTGGCCTGTGGTGCTAAAACATTTACTAATTGGTCTTTTAGAGTGTAATCGGGCCTGAGTTTGGTCCCAGTTGTCGTGTGCGTGTCCACACAGTGACCACAACTTTGCAAGCAAAACATTTACATGAAACATTTAGTTGTTAGGTCTTAAAATATATTATGCATTTTAGTATTTGGACACTTTCTAGTTGTCCAACTGGTGGTTAATCTGTCAGGAATTAACAAAATGGTTCAAAATAATTGAAAAGATGAGTTGAATAATTGAATGAGAAAGGGTATATTTATTCGGTGCAAAAAAACAATTCATACATTTTAAGTGTCCCAAGTGTTCAAATACTTTTTGAGGTCACTGTGTTTACATGTGTGAGGAAAAACATCTTGATCAATACACAGTACCTCTCTACTCAGCTTCTAGCAGCCACATGGAAGTGAGCGAGGTCACTTCCTTTGCTGCACTGGGCTTTCGCTTAATACACACAATGACTGGATGTTGGACAAGAAGAAAGAGAGACAGAGAGAGAGAGAGCAAAAGAAAGAGGAGGAGCAGATACAGACATACACACTGGCTACTCTCAGCACAAGCTGTGGTGGGAATTGATTTACAAATGCAAACAGTCAGGAACGAATAACTTATACCTTTACCTCTTTAATAAAAATACACAACCATTCATCAAACGGTATAACACAGTGAGCGTTTTCCTCATGTTTTCATTAGTACTGCTTACACAAGGTAATTTGACTTAGTTTGAAGGGCTTCACCAGACTTTCTACAACAAATCAGCATGAAGGCCATTTTTAAGTTTGCTTTAGTGAACACTCACCCTGCACATAGGGCCCCTTCTCTGGGTGTTCTCGAACCCTCAGGGGTGCTGGCTTCTTCTGCTCTGCACCTCTCAGCAGATCACGCACACGCTCATTATAGATCTCTAAAAAACTGAGAGTGAAAACGAGGTTGTGATTTGCTTTTGCTTACAGACATACTTCTTGCTTCATTCACAGGACAGGCTTGCTGATTCTGTTGCGAAAGAGTCAAAGAAAAAGAAACGGAGGGTTTCCTTCTCACCTTATTTCAACTCTACAGCTCTGTCCATCTGCAGATTCAACTCCAGACCTAAAGAGACCCTTTAATAAATGGCAAAAGAGAGGCTTATTTAGTAAGAATATATTTATAGGTAACCACATGGACAAAATGAAAAGCTGGTAAAGAAATATCATTATGAGAGGGATAGCTCACCCAAAAATGAATTTTTTTCCATGTACTCAAATCATTTCCTCACCCTCAAGTTGTTACAAACCCATACGATTTTCATTCATCTTCAAAACAAAATTAAAGATGTATTTGATGAAACCTGAGAGATTTCTGTTCCTCCATTGAAAGTCTATGCAACCAAAAATTTGATGCTTCAAAAAGTTTAAAAGACATCATAAAAGTAATCCATATGTATCAAGCGGTTTAATCCAAGTCTTCCGAAAAGACACAACCACTTTTTTATGCACATCAAATATGGGAAACGCAAGTTTAACTGTACTTGCTTGATGCATGTGTGTTTAAATTGATTGTATCTCTTTAGAAGACTTGAATTAAACTTCTCAAGTTCACGGTTACAATGTCATTATGAACTTTTTGAAGCGTCAAAGTTTGGTTGCGCAGACTTTCAGTGGAGGGACAGAAATCACAAAAGTGGCTTTGGAACGACATGAGAGTGAGTAACTGATGACAGAATTTGAATTTTTGGGTGAACTATCACTTAAATGCCAGTGACTTACTTGACAGATCCTTGGTGTCAGTCCAATGGAGTCCTGCACAGATAAAGAGGACACATAATATTTAGGTTGAAATAATGCTTCACCAATGACTTTATCTCTGTCAAGTACTGTTACTCACTGGAGTTCCCATCATGGTGTAAGTTTTCCCTGAGCCCGTCTGTCCATATGCAAATAGACACACGTTATACCCCTCTGAAGCTCCAGACAGGACACTCACACCCAGGTCCTGAAACACCTAGAGGAGGAGAAAGCACACTTTTGATGCATGTGTGCTGACAAATTTTTCAAAGTCTGAACTTTTTTTTTAAGAAAAGAATGTTTTATTATTTATTTAATCTATTTTTTTTTTTACGCTTTCTGAAGAAAAACCTGCCAAGATGTCAAGATGTTCTGACACTCAGATGGCATTCTTGTTCTCTTTGAATGGGTTTGTTGAGAGAGCATGACTGTTGATCTGTGTTTATTTGAGAGAAAGAGAGCGAGCTTGTTCTCTGAAGGTTATCTGCATATGTTTGTGCATGTTTAGAGCAAAGCGAATGTGCTGCGTCTGTGTTCGCCTGAGATTCTCAGTGTGTGTGGAGATCAAACCTCTGCTGCTCTCACTGTAAGGAGAGGAGAAATGAAAACACAGAGACCTACTGCTCTCTCACCAGCCCCCCTTGGACTGCTTTATTTCCCTCTTTCTCTTCCTTCAGTCTATTTTTCTTCTGAATTGTTGAACCCATGTATCTTAATGACATCGCTTTGAAAGAATGTTCCACTACGCTGGCATTTATCCTGTGTTTATATTACACTTCATCTTGGCTAAGACAAGGGCTTGACACGTGTCTGGTGAGGGTAAAGTTCTCAATCAACTTTGCTGTTTTTAAAGAATAGTAATGTACCAAAATTGCAGCAACCAAAAATATTTGGCTAAAATAAAAAATTCGGTTTTAGCCAAAAATAATTTGGAGGGCCGAAACCACTGACCGAAACAGTAACGTTTAATTAGCTTTTCCAATATTGCATTTTGACTGTGTCAGCGTCTCTTTTGTGCACATAGTGTGGACTCACTTCATCGTGAGCAAAAATGATGCTAGAGTAGCAATATGTAAAATTTGTTCACCTGAAATATTGAAAAGCAGTTAATTGCCAAAGAACATGATTACATCTGTTTTAATGTATCACTTGAGAACACAACGCATTGAAAAGCATATAGAGTTCAATTGCCCACTTTTAGTTACCCAAGCTTTATTTTCTGTTTCTGTTTTTGGCCAAATGAAAACTTTAATTTGGGTTTCAGTAAAAAATATTGGTGCATCACTATTTTACAGAGGTAAGCATCACTATTTCTACTGCTCATAGTAGGGTTGGGGTTTTCTTTAAAGTGTACATAATAGTAATAGTGATCCATAAACAGTATATTAAAAAAAATACAATTAGATTACTGAAATAAACACAAATGTAAAGGAATAGTTCAAAAACTAATATTATGTAATCATTCATCACAATCTGTGAGATTTTTTTCCATTTCACAAAACTTGTATGAAAGACGAATTCACAAATCTGACTGATGTTTTCCATGGCACTGTTAACAGACCACTGGATAGGAGGATTATTATTAATTACACATGTAACACATGTGGACACTTTTATGGTCATTTTATTTTTTAAAGCTTGCACGCTCCATTTCCCATTCATTGTAACTTTACATTATTCAGATTCCTCCGTTTATGTTCCACAGAAAATCATAAAGGTTTGGAACAACATGAGGGTGAGTAAATAACAGAAATTTCATTTTGGGGTGAACTGTGCCTTTAAGACTGACACCCTGGACATGTAAGAAAACAACCCCTATTATAGTAGAGTAACTGTGAAGATGGGTAATAAAAGGGGCATTGTAGATCTCAAAGAGAAAGCATGTACACACTATAATAATGTTTAACAGCTAACACGAGAAACTAGAGCTATAAGACTGGCCAGTAAATGGCACTGTAATGTATTCTTCAAGCAGTCTTACCCTCATGCCAACTATAAAAAAACAATACAAAAAAACGTCTCAGGTTACTTGTGTAACCATGGTTCCCTGAGTAGGGAACGAGACACTGCGTCCTCTAGGGGTCGCTATGGGGAACGCCTCGTCGTGACCCGTGTCTGAAGCATACATTGAAAAAACACCAACTCGTTGGCCGGCGACAGCCATGACGTCACTACCGGTGCGACTCCAGTATAAATCGGCGCCGGGAGCTACACATCATTCACTTCTTCGTCTGAAGCTTGCGTCTGAATATTAATTAGACAGGCCAAAATCGACTTGCTCTCAGCAGAGCTCCTGAGAGGGGAGCTGTACAAATATATTGAGATGGTTTTTGGTACTTATACCGCAAATATATATTCTTAAGGACATCAAGACTTAAAATAAAACTCCAGAAAGGTGTAAAATATGTGACCTTTAAGTTACTGAAAAAGTTTTAGTTTCAGTTAAAGATAACACTGATAATATAATATGAAATGGAGATATTTCGTACACATTCAAATCTAAATAAAATTCATATTCTTTTTGCTGTGAGCACACAACTTGTTTGAGGTTTAATATTTCATACTTAAAGTGTCGTACAACTTGCAGGATTTTTTATTTAGTGCGATATCGTTGTTTTTTTTTTGCTGAGAAATTACTTGTTTTTCCAGATAATTCAATGTAAATGAAACTTAACTTTGATGTTTCTTTTTGTCTTGGCAGATTTCTAGGGTAATATATTCATAATTTACTTTTATTTAGGCTACTCAATTAAATATGTGTGTAGACAATATTAAGCGAATCAAGCGAATCACACCCACTGCTCCGGGTGTGTGTTCACGGTGTGTGT
>NW_015506861.1:55265-55704 GCF_001515645.1 Sinocyclocheilus grahami | reverse complement strand
TGAAAACCTCCATTACACGACATTTATGAATGTCCTCATTTATAAATACAATACATAGTTTTTTGTATAATACCGCATATATAATATTATAATATAATATTTAGGGCTGTCGCGATTCGTCGATTTTATTCGACTATTCGATTTTTTTTTTTTCAAATCCTCGACTTTATTTTGCTGCGTCGACTAACCGGCAAAATACCGGAAGTGGCGCATTTCACGGAGAAATGGCTTTATAACCTTTTCCAGACTGATAGATCTCAATTACTTTCTTTCTCATTTGTTTCTGAATTTCTTTGGATCTCGGCATGATGTCTAGCTTTTGAGGATCTACTTCACTTTGTCAGGCAGGTCCTATTTAAGAGATTTCTTGATTGTGAACAGGTGTGGCAGTAATCAGGCCTGGGTGTGGCTAAAGAAACTGAACTCAGGCGTGATAAAC
>NW_015506861.1:42566-50317 GCF_001515645.1 Sinocyclocheilus grahami | reverse complement strand
AACCCAAGTTCGCTTCAGCTTGAGGTCACGAACAGATGGCCGGACATTCTCCTTCAGGATTTTTTGGTAAACAGCAGAATTCATGGTTCCATTTATCACAGCAAGTCTTCCAGGTCCTGAAGCAGCAAAACAGCCCCAGACCATCACACTACCACCACCATATTTTACTGTTGGTATGATGTTCTTTTTGTGAAATGCAGTGTTACTTTTACGCCAGACGTAATGGGACACACACCTTCCAAAAAGTTCAACTTTTGTCTCGTCAGTCCACAGAGTATTTTCCCAAAAGTCTTGGGGATCATCAAGATGTTTTCTGGTCTTTTGTGACCTCTTGGATGAGTCGTTGCTGTGCTCTTGGGGTAATTTTGGTCGGCTGGCCACTCCTGGGAAGGTTCTCCACTGTTCCATGTTTTTGCCATTTGTGAATAATGGCTCTCATTGTGGTTCGCTGGAGTCCCAAAGCTTTAGAAATGGCTTTATAACCTTTTCCAGACTGATAGATCTCAATTACTTTCTTTCTCATTTGTTTCTGAATTTCTTTGGATCTCGGCATGATGTCTAGCTTTTGAGGATCTACTTCACTTTGTCAGGCAGGTCCTATTTAAGAGATTTCTTGATTGCGAACAGATGTGGCAGTAATCAGGCCTGGGTGTGGCTAGAGAAATTGAACTCAGGTGTGATAAACCACAGTTTTAACAGGGGGGCAAACACTTCTTCACACAGGGCCATGTAGTTTTGGATTTAGTTTTCCCTTAATAATAAAAACCTTCATTTAAAAACTGCATGTTGTGTTTACTTGTGTTATCTTTGACTAATATTTAAATTTGGTTGATGATCTGAAACATTAAAGTGTGACAAACATGCAAAAAAATAAGAAATAAGGAAGGGGGCCAACACTTTTTCACACCACTGTATACTAAATGTTTGGGATCTGTAAGATGTTTTAATGTCTCTAATGTTATTTAATAATAGTTAAATAACTATTAGTTATTTATAAAAAAATAAAAAAAAATTTTGTCGTATGCTCACCAAGGCTGCATTTATTTGATAAAGTAAAACATAACTTGTGAAATGGTTTCTATTTGAATATATTTTAAAATGTAATTAATTCCTGTGAAGGCAAAACTGAATTTTCAGAATCATTTCTCCAGTCTTCAGTGTCACATGATCCTTCAGAAATCATTCTAATATGCTGATTTGCTGCTCAAGAAACTTTTTTTGTATGCTGCTTAATAATAAATCATGATTTTCTTTCAGGAATCTTTGATGAATATAAAGTTCAAAAGAACAGCATTTATATTTTGTAACATTATAAATGCATTTATACTTGCTGAATAAAAGTACTAACTTACACGTGTTCATTGTGCGTCATTGAAAATAATTGATTTTATGTGGTCAGCCAGTGTGAAAAGACGTTTTGTTTGAGATTTTCTTCATGCCACTGACACAGAAACTCAGAAATACCAAGAGTATTATAAAGTCATGCACTGTATCCAAAAGAAAAAAATGGAGGGGAGAGAGAGAGTGATAAAGAGAAAGAGGGAGGATAAAAAACACAAAGCTGACTTCACTTGGAAAAGAAAACCAGCATTGTGCTCCAGCTCTGGACCAATGACGTCCTCTCAGCGCAATCTGTCTGTGAAAAATCATTTACTAAAGCAGCTGTGCTGCTGGCAAGAGAGGGGCTGCAGCTAAAAGCGATGAACAGTGCCCTTCACCTTCCTCTACTTTACACTCATCTTTTGTTTAATGTCAGTTACCTCACTCAAACAATGTCATTTCTTCAAGCTGTGAAAACCCGAGAAAAATCAAATAAATTGAAACTGAAATACAAGAGATTTAAAGAGCATATATCACGGAAAACATATTTTTCACTAATGGGTGCTTTTAATGTAGCTCTGCGAATAATGACTTTTGAAATAGTCAAATTTATGTGAGTGCCTGGACAGGGATTTGTTTCTTTCATGAGGAAGGATTCACTTATTATTGTTTAAAAAAATTACTTTGAAAACGTTTTACTCCAAAAATGTTAGTAAATAAATAATTACAAAGAAACGGAAGTAACACATTTAATTAAATGTGAAATTTTGAAAGAACGACTGAAATATTATTTTCTTTTAAAACATACTCCAATATATATTTTTTTATTTAAAACTACAAAAAATATTTTTTACAGTGTACTATTTACTTTTACTACAAGAGTTTCAGTACATTTTTACTCAAGTCAGCCTGAAATAGAAATGAACCTTGTGTGTTTTCTAAATGTACGTTACTGATCTATTGGGAGCAATTCGTCCATGCATCTTTTGGGTGTGTGAAAAATGCGTCCATGTTTCTTTTTTTTTTTCTTTTTTATGCCAGACTTCTCCAATCATTTAGTCTGCAAACCCTGCCTCTTTCTTACAATCACTGCAAGCTCATATTACATTTAGACATTTAGCAGACGCTTTTATCCAAAGCGATAAAAGTACAATGGAAGCAATCAAAATCAACAAGAGCAATGATATGCAAGTGCTATAACAAGTCTCAGTTAGCTTAATGCAGTACACGTAGCAAGGTTTATTTTTAAATCACATAATAAATAAAAAGAAAACGAATAGAATAGAAAAAGAATAGAGCAAGCTAGTGTTAGATGCCTTTTTTGCTTTTGTTAATCAGAAGTCGTCAGAAAGTCAGAATTATAATTGCATAATAAATAAAAAGAAAACAAATATATATATAATGCAAAAAGATTAGAGAAGCAAGTGTTTGTTTGCTTTTTTAAAGAAATCAAAGTTAGTAAATAAATAGAGTGCAAGTCTAAAAAGTGCAAGTTTTTTTTAATAAAGAATATAATTAGAATAGAGAGTGCTAGAGTTAGAGGGTCAAATAAAGATGGAAGAGATGTGTTTTTAGCCGATTCTTGAAGATGGCTAAGGACTCAGATGCTCGAATTGATTTGGGCAGGTCATTCCACCAGGAGGGAACCTTTAATATAAAAGTCAGAGAAAGTGATTTTGTGCATCTTTGGGATGGCACAATAAAGCACCATTCACTTGCAGAACGCAAGCTTCTAGAGGGCACATAAGTCTGATGTAATGCATTTAGGTAAAGGGGTGCAGAGCCAGTGGTGCAAATTAATAAACAGAGGTGTGACGTGCATTCGTTTCAGCTCGTTAAAAATTAATCTTGCTGCCGCGTTCTGGATTAATTGTAAAGGTTTGATAGAACTGGCTGGAAGACCTGCCAAGAGAGCATTGCAATAGTCCAGCCTGGACAGAACAAGAGCTTGAACAAGGAGTTGTGAAGCATGTTCTGAAAGAAAGGGCCTGATCGTCTTGATGTTGAATAAAGCAAATCTGCAGGACTGGGCAGTTTTAGCAATGTGGTCTGAGAAAGTCAGCTGATCATCAATCATAACTCCACGGTTTCTGGCTGTTTTTAAAGGAATTTTGGTTGATGTTCCTAACTGGATGGTGAAATTGTGATGAAACGATGAGTTTGATGGAACCACGAGCAGTTCTGTCTTGGCAAGGTCGAGCTGAAGGTGATGGTCCTTCATCCAGCAAGAAATGTCTGTTAGACAAGCTGAGATACAAGCAGCAATCATCAGATCATCAGGACGGAATGAGATGTAGAGTTGAGTGTCATCAGCATAGCAGTGATATGAAAAGCCATGTTTCTGAATGACAGAACCTAGTGATGCCATGTAGACAGAGAAGAGAAGTGGTCCAAGAACTGAGCCCTGAGGCACCCCAGTAGTTAGATGTTGTGACTTGGACACCTCTCCAAGATATTTTGAAGGACCTATCTGAGAGATAAGACTCAAACCACTGGAGGGTGGTTCCTGAGATGCCTTTTGCCAATAGGGTTGACAGGAGGATCTGGTGGTTAACCGTGTCAAAAGCAGCGGACAGATCCAGCAAGATAAGTATTGAAGATTTGGAATCCGCTCTTGCCAGTCTTAGGGCTTCAACAACTGAGAGCAAGGCAGTCTTGGTTGAATGTCCACTTCTGAAACCAGATTGGTTGCTGTTGAGGAGGTTGTTCTGTGTGAGAAAGGCAGAGACTTGGTTGAACACAGCTCATTCAAGTGTTTTTGCAATGAAAGGAAGAATGGAAACCGGTCTGTAGTTCCCTGAAAGAGATGGGTTAAGGGTGGGTTTCTTAAGTAGTGGGGTTATACAAGCCTGTCTAAATGCTGGGGGAAAAACACCAGTGTGAAGGGATATCTTAATGATGTGAGTGAGTGCAGGTACAAGTCCAGGAGAAATGGCTTGAAGAAGATGAGATGGAATGGAATCAAGCGGACAAGTAGTAGGATGATTAGAAAGGATGAGTTTGGAGACTTCTGCCTCAGAGAGTGAAGAGAAGGATGTGAACGTGTGTATGTTTTCTGGTAAGATGTGCGTGACAAATTGTGGTGTGGAAAATTGTGCACTGATGGTTTTAATTTAATTAATGAAGAACGTGGCAAAGTCGTCAGCTGTTAGAGTTGATAAAGGAGGGGGAGGAGGAGGACAAAGGAGGGAGGAAAATGTTTTAAAGAGCATGCTAGAGTTAGACGAATTGTTAATTTTGTTATGATAGTATGTCCTTTTAGCAGTGGAGACATTAGCAGAGAAGGAAGAGAGGAGTGACTGATCCACATTAAGGTCAGTAGTATTTTTTGATTTGTGCCACATCCTTTCAGTAGCCCTGAGCTTAGAACGATGCTCGTGGAGAACATCAGACAGCCAAGGGGCAAAAGGGGTGGTACGGCCTGGCCTGGAAGACAAGGGGCAGACAGTGTCTAAACAAGATGTAAGAGTGGAGCAGAATCAGTAGCACTGTTAGCATCGAGAGATGCTAACTGTTTAGGGGGAGGAAGCAAAGATGAAACCATAGCAGATAGCCGGGAGGGTGAGAGTGAGCGTAGGTTACGTCGAAAGATGACATGTGGAGGGGTATGTGTTGTGTCAAGAACCATGTTGAGGTTAAGAGTGAGCAGGAAGTGATCCAATGTGTGCAGTGGAGTAACCAGCACATGATCAGTGGAGCAGTGTTGACTCCATCCAGTCAACAACTGATTTGGTGAATTGGTTCAACTGATTCTTTAAAAAGACTCAAAAGAAGGATTCTCTCACAAATGGTTATTTTTTTATTATCTTACAAAAGTGTAGATTGCCCTCAGAACAGCTGGCTTCCATTACCCATCTTTATCTATTCTGCTCTGAGGCCTGATTCACCTCTCCATCCTGCTCTCAGCCCTCTGTGTTCTGTTTTCTCTTCAGACATGGACATAAACAGTTAGACATGTTCCTCCAGAGACAACCACCAATCTTTTAGTCACTAGCAAAAACAGAAAGTATATTCCCACATATAGTGCAGGGAGGGCACTGCTTCTAAAGGGAAGGAGTGGGAAGGAGAAGGAGCGGGGCTGGTTTCCCTCCACTGAGGCGTCTCTGGAGACCCCACAGGAAGGAGAGGCTCCAGTCTCATTCTGTTGCTTTCAGCCACAGAGAACAGCAGTTCATGGGAAGATCCAATTAAGGAGCAACATGTGAGACTTCATGAGACTCTTTTCACTAAAAACCAATTAAACTAAATTGGATGGAATGATTCATATGTCAGCAACGTGTGTACTTAGGCTGAAGACTGCACAGTGGCAAACTTAATATTAAATGAATGAGCTGATGAAGAGAGCTGAACAGAGAAAAGCATTTATCCTGTCTGTAATGTGGTCAGCCTTACTCTTGCAAAAATGTATATGCTAACCAAAGTTTCATTCAAAATCCCACAGTTACTGGTACTATAGTAAAACTGTGGTGACTTTTGATCAGCTATTAATGTTATTAAAAAATTTAAGTCTGTGTGAAATGAAAGTTTTGACTGACTTCACTTCAATACTGTGACATATTTCTGAGTGAACCAGAATACTGAATGAGAAAAAATAAGGGGGCAAAGTTTTTAAAGCACCTCCTCACCATCTCTAGCTCACAGTGAACTGCCATTTGGAGGGAAATGGATCAAGGATGTTTGTCCGCAGAGTCAAACTGACGTCACCAGAGAAGAAACATCTTCCCAGAGGGGAAGGACATTTTCAGATTTTGATTAAAGTTTATGAAGACAAACATTTTTATTTTTCCTGTGAATTAACTTGCATGGATGAATTGTTTACCACAAGACTAGTAATGTACAAAGTATACTTCAGTTTTGACGCAAACACTTAGCTTATGCGGACAGTTACACGCCTTCCAAAGTATACTGTACTTCATTTGATAGCATGCACAAACACCGGCAGTCAATTTTTATTTCATGTGAACTTCAAACTAAATGACGGGACAATTCTGCAAGCTTCTACACACTTTGAAAGATGATGCTCACAAGATCATTTTTGGGATATCAAATCACAAAGCAGAAGTTCTTCTGGAAGTTCTTTTTGACACACTGTGAGTTGATCACAGCGCACACATGATGATGAGACTGTCTGGACTTTTATTTGCTATAGATGGGACTCCCTCCCACAGGACTCCAAAAAGAGGTCAGTTTCTTTCTCTCTGACCAGACTTTGCTGCAGGCCGCCCAAGGAATGCAAACTCCAGGCTTCTGCCGTAAAGCTCTGACTGGGCAAAATTGAAAGAGAGGAAGTGAGAGAAGAGAAAGAAAAGCGCTGCAGACAAGGTCATCCTTTGTGTGTGGGCCATCACAGCTCATTCTTTCATACAACGTGGACAAAGACACTCTGAAGGGTACACCAGGGCGTGACTGAGGAGAAGATTCACTGACTCTCTCAAAAGGACAAAGGAAAGATAAAGTTCACTTGTTTAACAGTTAACTTTGAGTACTGTGTGTATGAGATCCATGCTTGTTGGTCTGAAGTTTGTAAGAACGTTTTGCAGGTTTTTGGAGTGGTTATAAAACGTCAAATATGTTCCTATAGCAACTGACATAACTGCAGCACACAAACTTATAATAAACAGAACATCATTGTGTTGATACGGATGATAATATAGTTATTGTTATAGTTATTTTTATAATAATCATTCTATGTGTGAACAGGCCAATGATGAACTATAAGCATGTTGTAGCATTTGGACCAATCAGACACACAACTTTTTGTTATATTTAACAAATAATATCGAAATGTGAACCCAAAAACTTGCAGCTAAAAGGCCAATTTTACACAAACAATATGTTTTAAAGGGGTCATATGAAGTTGCTAAAGAGAACATTATCAGAATCAGAATCAGAATCAGAATGAGCTTTATTGCCAGGTATGTTTACACATACAAGGAATTTGTTTTCGTGACAGAAGCTTCCACAGTGTAACAGAATGACAGTGACAGAACAAAAAACACAGATAATAAAAATAAAAATAGAACAAGTAGATAAGGAATAGAAACATATAATTGACAATTGTGTGTGCAGGTATATTACAAGGTATATATATATATATTTTTTTTGTACAGGTACTGTATATTATGTGCAAATTTGAGGTGTAGGCTGAGTATGAGTGTTAGATAAATAAGTGTATGAGTGAATAAATATCCGGGTGTTGTTGTTCTGTGTCTGTGATCAGATCAGCGAGTTGTTGTAAAGTGGAGCTCACGTGCGCTTGCGGAGGGATGTAGACACTGACTAGAATGAACGAGCAAAACTCCCGCGGCGAATAGAACGGCTTACAGTTAATGAAGAGCACTTCTAGATCTTTACAGCACATCTTCTTTAACACAGTTACATCTGTACACCACCTCTCATTGATGTAAAAGCATGTCCCGCCGCCGCGTGAT
>NW_015506861.1:35113-41557 GCF_001515645.1 Sinocyclocheilus grahami | reverse complement strand
CTGATTGGCCAGCTATCCAGTGCATTATGATTGGCTGAATACCTCAAGTGTGTGACGGAAATGTTACACCCCTTACCATACTTTGATGCCATGCCATGTCCATGCCGCGATGAGACAACACCAATAAAACCCATTACAAACGAGGCATTTGTTGCATCCAGTGGGGACATAATTACTGATTATAATGACTTATACTGTCTTTTTACACGTTGCGTATCGCGCCGCGTAAACATAAAACCATGTCTGCATTTGTGATCGGAGAAACGACAAACAACAAGTGCTACTCTACACTGCTCAAAACTCGCGTTTGAATCATCAGTGGCAAATTCTTTAAATGTAAAAAAACTTACTTACAGGCTGTGAATCAGAAGCACCAGACTGTTCTTGCAAAGTTGGAACTGCCCCACTTTATAGAAACAGCCTTTGTGCACAGCATTGTAGGTCACTCTGCAGGTTCAGGAAACAGTTCTCCATAAAATGCGCTGCACACATCTGAATATTTGTGTTGAACTGTTTTGGAACAGTGTTGTAAATACAACTTAACCACTGATTTCTAGTTGTGTCCTCTTTTGGAAGGCCAAACAAAGTAGTTTCTCTTTCAAAACGAAACACACAGCGTCACACATGGTGGGCTAGAGTGAGGAACAGCTGGCGGGCTTGAGAACGGCACGGCCGGCGGATTCGGCGAAAGAGCGTCCAGCGGGCTAGCGGCAACTACATGTGACGACCCCGGGCTGGACTCCGCTTCGTCCACGGTGAAAGCTGATCCGGCGATCCACAGCGCGAAGTTGATGTATTTCCTCAGCGACCAGCACGGATCAGCTCTAGGCATGACAAAGCGGATATCGTCCTCTTTTGGAAGGCCAAACAAAGTAGTTTCGCTTTCACAACGAAACACAGCGTCCCCACGACATGGCGGCGGTGGCAACAACAATACTACAGCGAGAATAAAAGTTACACCTTCTTTCTTTGCGTGAACATTTGGGAGGTGTTATGCGAATCTTCCCACACAGTGACGTAGACATGTGGGGGCGTGTTTAAACGTGTTTTTAGGAGGGCATGGACAAGTCTTAATTTCTATAAAGAATATCTCTTTGGGTTTGAGACTTTAGTCTTTGCAACTTCAGGGATCTTATCTTTTCACAAACAGCTTGTAACACTCCAAAGAGAAAGGAAAATTTGAAATTGCATCATATGACCCCTTTAAAACACAATTCATAACACAATACAAGTAAGTTTTGCATTCTCATCATTGCAGGAGGACTTTTACAAGTAGAAATATTCCTTGTAGTGAAATCACCTCAAATAATATAAGGGTGGGGGCGCTAGAGAGTAGCACATGGAGTAAGATGCGTTTTCACCCAGCTCCGTCACACTTGGTGGAATAAATCATATAACTTTGTTACTCCTACTCAACTTGATCAGTTAGTAAAGTCAATATATTAATGATGAATAAATCTAAAAAGACTGTCAAAAAGGCTCCGTCCCCGACTGTCAACACGGTGGAAGACACTTCAACTAACCCGGTGCTAATCGATGCTAACGTTTGCGGTCAAACTAACACTAACTTTGGTAATGAGACCACTGAGACAGATGCTTCTTATCCTTTGGAGGATGAAGATGATGTTTCACCCAGGGCTATTCTTCTGGCCATTAGAAAGATGGATTCCTCTATGAATGCCTGATTTAACAACTTAGAAACTTCTTTGTCTGTAGTGCAGTCGACAATATCCGCCAACACATCCCGTATCGCTGACCTGGAAGAGGCTAGCACTGATTATGAGCGCCACATCTCTCATCTGGAGCAACTTTGCTCCGGTCTATCACAGGAGAACACATCTCTGAAGGCAAAGGTAACGGACCTAGAGGCCAGATCTTGCAGGCAGAATATCAAGATAGCAGGTCTTCCTGAGAACATCGAGAAGGGAAACCCCACACGATATGTTTCCGAACTTCTGCCCTCGCTACTAGGAGAATCTAATTTTCCGAGTTGTGTAAAGATTGACCGGGCCCACCGCATTGGCCCCATCGGAAACAACAGGTCGCGAGTTATGATTGCCAGGATACATCACGATTCTGTTAAGACTGAAATACGGCAGTCGTATTAGTATCTTCCCGAACTTTCCAGCGGAGGTGTCCACCCAACGCAAGCAGTTTGACAGTGTGCGGGAGAAATGACGAGCCAAGGGAATAAAATACGGACTCCTGTACCCTGCTCGTCTCATCCTCACGCATGAGAAGACAAAGAAAATATTTTCGTCCCCGCAGGAGGCTGAATCTTACATTGACAGTCTCTCCTCGTGATGGAAGGTGAACTATACTGGGATCCATTGTGGTAAATAAGACATTACTTTTAGTTGTTCGTGGCCTGTGCATTTCATGGACTGCTGGGCGTGACTCTCTTTTCTTTTATTATCATTACGTTACTATTTTCTATAGTCCTTACGGATCAGTCGGCCCACCTTTTCTGTTCTACTAACACTTAAAGACTCTCAGGCCAATAACGCTATAAGGTGTTCATGTATGTATACATGTGGGTCTCTATAATGTGTATAGGGATGTTTGTTCCTTCATTCACATACAAAGTATTCCTGATCACAATGTGTGGAGATGGAGCGGTGTGTTATTTCGAAGAACCGTTAATCCGTTACCGTATCCGTTTCTTACCTTGTGTTCTGTTCGGCGGTCCCACGTTTAAATGGGGAACTCTGATTTTCGCTCATGTTCGAGAAGCGAGATTACTGGGGTAGTATTTTGCCAGCTTATTTTTGTATTAGATATTTATGTGTTTTTCTTTGTTTTGTTTAGTCAGCAATACCTATGTTTGTACTTAACTAGTCGCTCAGTTTACCCTATGATTTATCTTTCACTGCACTTTGATGAACCCCCCTAAGAAACATTTGAATATTTTGAGCTGGAATGTGCGTGGTTTAAACAATATTGTTAAAAGATCCAAAGTCTTCGCACATTTAAATTCTTTACAGGCAGATATATTGTTTCTGTAGGAGACTCACATTAAGCATTCCAATGCTCACAGACTTAAATGCAGATGGATAGGTCAAATGTACCACTCTACTTTCTCTTCTAAGGCCCGTGGGGTGTCTATATTAATACGTAAAAATATTCCTTTTCAACATTTGAACACTAAACAAGATATTAATGGTCGTTATCTTATTGTGACCGGTACTGTTCTAGAGAAACATGTCACATTTGTGAATTTATACGCTCCAAATTTCAATGACCCAAATTTTTTTCGCTCTGTTTTTAACCTCATAACCAACATAGACTCTACTCATCTTATTATCGGAGGGGACTTTAATTGTATTTTGGATCCTTTTATGGACAGACACTCGCCCAGCCCTCCCAAACTTTCTAATTTGACTACTGTTCTTAATAATCTTATTCACTCATTGAACATACTTGATATTTGGAGACTTCAGCATCCTACTGACAAAGATTACTCTTTTTTTTCTAATGTTCATAATTCATATACAAGGATTGACTTTTTTCTAACTGATTTCAAATTAACCGCTAAGATTTTATCCTCCAAATATCATAATATTTTAATATCTGATCACTCCCCAGTCTCTATATCAGTAGATTTTGGGATGGAAAAGCCCCCTTATAATTGGCGTTTTAACCCCACGCTATTAAATGAGGACAATTTTTTTAAAACTTGTGCCGCTCATATAGCTGAATTTCTTTCTTTAAATGACAAGGGGGATGTGTCTGACTCAACCCTATGGGAAGCTTTCAAAGCTGTCATTAGAGGCCAAGTGATAGCGTACCAAACAGAACAGAAAAAGCAGAGGGGCAAAAGGCTTTCTGAGATAGAGACAGAGTTGTCAGCTCTAGAGCAACAGTTTAAACTCACGTCTTCCAACTCAACTCTGACTAGTATTATGAAATTGAAATATGAATATAATACTCTTTTATCTACTCAAATTAGCTCCTTTCTATTAAAGATTAAGCAAAAGCAATTTGAATTAGGAGACAAACCTAATCACTTGCTAGCTCGTCAGCTTAGGTGTGCACAAGCTAGTAGAGCTATACATGCCATAAAGTCCAAATCTGGTGTCTTGACCTCTAAACCAGTAGAAATAAACAATGTATTTCGGGAATTCTATCAGGAATTGTACTCTTCTCAGAGTAATGGAGACTCGCTGAACATGACTAAATTTCTTAATTCTCTTGGACTACCCAAAATTAGTGAGGATGCAAGAGAAAGCTTAAATTCAAACATTAAACTGGAAGAAGTTTTCACAGCTATTAAGAATTTTCCCAATGGTAAAGCGGCTGGCCCGGATGGCTTTTGCATTGAATTTTATAAGGCTTTCTCTGATCAAATTGCCCCCTTGATGTTAAGGATGTTCAAAGATTCTATTGAAAACAAAAAATTACCAGAGACACTTTATTCTGCAAATATTGCATTGATTTTAAAGAAAGATAAAGATAGTACAGACCCCTCCTCTTACAGACCCATTTCCCTTCTTGGTAGTGATGTTAAGATATTTAATAAAATTTTAGCAAATAGGCTAAGCAAATGTATTGGCTCAATAATACACGAAGATCAAACTGGTTTTATTCCCGGGAGATTTTCTTTTCATAATGTACGCAGACTTATGAATGTTGTGTACAGAAATAAAGGCAAACATGATAAAATAGCCATTCTAGCCCTGGATGCCCATAAGGCATTTGACAGGGTGGAATGGACATATCTTAAGTACTATAGAAGAATTTGGTATGGGACAAAATTTTCCTTCGTGGATTAAGATGCTGTACCTTTGCCCCTCTGCCTCAGTTCTCACAAACAATAAAAGGTACCCTCCTTTTCTCCTTCATCGTGGTACCTGCCAGGGCTGTCCACTGAGTCCTTTACTTTTTGCTATCACTATGGAACCTTTAGCAATAAGTATAAGAAATCACTCACATATATCTCCTGTTATTATGGGAGATGTAAAACATCAGATCTCTCTATATGCGGACGATGTTCTTCTTTTTCTTTCAGAGCCAGAAAGATCCTGGTCCTTTCTGTTTGATCTTAGAGAGTTTGGTGCCCTTTCCGGATACACCGTTAACTGGCAGAAAAGTGAATTTATGCCATTATATGATAATATAGGTTCAGGTTTTATTAATAGTCTCCCTTTTAAAACTGTAAGCGAATTAAAATATCTTGGTATCACTGTCCCTAGACATTATAAAAGCGTGTATGAAACAAACTACAAGGTCATGATAGATAAACTGAAGAAAAATATAGAGACTTGGCGAGTACTCCCTTTAACAATGATTGGTCGTGTTAACGCAATCAAAATGGTTACTTTACCTAGATTTCTTTATCTGTTTCAAACCGTTCCTATCTTTTTAACCCAGTCATTCTTTAAAACACTTGATACTGTGATCATGCCGTTTATCTGGGGATATAGAGCTCATCGTATATCTAAAGCGCATATTTGTAAAACAAAAGAGGTAGGAGGCCTAGGTCTTCCCTGTTTTCAGCATTACTACTGGGCAGCCAACCTAAGGGCATTAATATATTGGTGGATTGCATGCCCCGGGAAATCGAACGCTACCATTCCTGCTTGGCTGGCTATTGAACGGGATATGCAGGAATCCTCCCTCCCTGCTTTACTCTTTGCAGAAAACAGACCTATCAGAACACTGAAGAAATGTAACCCTATTGTTGTAAATTCTCTTAAGATTTGGTATCAGCTCAGAACTGCTAAACTCCCTCAGACCTGCTCACTTACCCCTATTGCTTGCAATCATGCATTCCTTCCATCACAGTCGGATAGAACTTTTTTATCATTGAAAGAGAAAGGAGTTCTGTCTATAGGAGATTTATATATAGATAATGTATTTGCTTCTTTTGCTCAGCTTAGACAAAAATTTGGGCTACCTTCCTCTCATTTTTTCAGGTATTTACAAGTACGGAATTATGTTAAAAGTAATATCTCTAATTTTGAAGTTTACAAGTCCCCTGAATATCTTTATTTATTTATGACCTCTGAACTCGACTCAAAGGGTCTTGTTTCTAAATATGTTGAATATTTTAATGATTTTAGAACTCCTTCTATTCAATACTTAAAGATGTCTTGGGAAAAGGACTTTTCAGTTGATTCAGTACAAAGTTGTCCATAGATTGCACTACTCCCGTACCAAATTACATTCCATATATCCCTCTGTGTCACCTTTATGTCTCAAATGCAAGTCCAATGAGGGTACACTGGCTCATTTATTTTGGCTCTGCCCAAAAATGTGTACATTTTGGACTGAGGTTTTTTCTTTCTACTCAAAGGTACTTAAGATTGATTTTCCTCATGACCCTCTTATTGCAATATTAGGCTGGGACCCCTTCTTAGAGAAGTATAGTTTCAGTCAGATCCAAACAGTTAAATATGGGATGACTATAGCAAAAAATAAAATTTTGTTGATGTGGAACAAAGA
>NW_015506861.1:31483-34221 GCF_001515645.1 Sinocyclocheilus grahami | reverse complement strand
TGTTTTCAGCATTACTACTGGGCAGCCAACCTAAGGGCATTAATGTATTGGTGGATTGCATGCCCCGGGAAATCGAACGCTACCATTCCTGCTTGGCTGGCTATTGAACGGGATATGCAGGAATCCTCCCTCCCTGCTTTACTCTTTGCAGAAAACAGACCTATCAGAACACTGAAGAAATGTAACCCTATTGTTGTAAATTCTCTTAAGATTTGGTATCAGCTCAGAACTGCTAAACTCCCTCAGACCTGCTCACTTACCCCTATTGCTTGCAATCATGCATTCCTTCCATCACAGTCGGATAGAACTTTTTTATCATTGAAAGAGAAAGGAGTTCTGTCTATAGGAGATTTATATATAGATAATGTATTTGCTTCTTTTGCTCAGCTTAGACAAAAATTTGGGCTACCTTCCTCTCATTTTTTCAGGTATTTACAAGTACGGAATTATGTTAAAAGTAATATCTCTAATTTTGAAGTTTACAAGTCCCCTGAATATCTTTATTTATTTATGACCTCTGAACTCGACTCAAAGGGTCTTGTTTCTAAATATGTTGAATATTTTAATGATTTTAGAACTCCTTCTACTCAATACTTAAAGATGTCTTGGGAAAAGGACTTGGGGATAGATATTTCAGAAGATAATTGGACTAAGGCCCTCCAAGGTATTAGGTCTTGCGCCATCAACTCTAATTTTCAGTTGATCCAGTACAAAGTTGTCCATAGATTGCACTACTCCCGTACCAAATTACATTCCATATATCCCTCTGTGTCACCTTTATGTCTCAAATGCAAGTCCAATGAGGGTACACTGGCTCATTTATTTTGGCTCTGCCCAAAAATGTGTACATTTTGGACTGAGGTTTTTTCTTTCTACTCAAAGGTACTCAAGATTGATTTTCCTCATGACCCTCTTATTGCAATATTAGGCTGGGACCCCTTCTTAGAGAAGTATAGTTTTAGTCAGATCCAAACAGTTAGATATGGGATGACTATAGCAAAAAAGAAAATTTTGTTGATGTGGAACAAAGAGTCTGCGCCTAAATTTGAAACTTGGCTTACAGAGCTCAGTAATGTGTTACATATGGAAAAAATTAGATACAAGATTGCGGGTAAACCAAAGAGATTCGTACAGATTTGGAAGCCCTTCTTGGAATATTTTGAAGGTGACCCATGATAACTGAATTTAACCCTTTTCTTTATGTAGGGTGGTTAATTTAATAAAATAGCAGTGTGTAATAAATATATATTTCCATAATTGGGTATTTATTGGTATAGGAAGGAATAACCAAAGGAATTGTTTTCTTTGTTTTTTTTTTGTGTGTATATTTAGGGATGGCTGTATGTGCTCTTGTATAAATACACAAGTATGAACGATGTATGTTTATGGAGATGTATATGTATACTATATGCTGGTGTGTGTATATATGCATGATTACATTGATTAGTGTCATTAGGGTTTTTTTTTTTACTTTTTTTTTTATTTATTTATTTATTTATTTTTTTCCTTTGATTTGCTGCTGTTGGGGGATTGTTCTCTAAAATGGGAAAAGCTTAAAATAAAATATTAAAAAAAAAAATTTTAAAAATCATAAAATGAGTGGTCAAATTAAATGCAGAAAAGAAAGTAATAATAATAATAAAAATTATTATTATATGAATGTTTTCGTTTAAGGAAAAAAAAAAAAATTAAAGCTGCAAGCAGCGATGAACGGGCCCTCGCACCCGGCCTCACCGCCACCCGGTGGCTTTAGGAAAACAGCAAATGGTGGACAATGTGCAATAAGTGGTAAAAGTAGGAGGAATATGTCAAAGTCATTCACATGTGCCGAACTTCCTGCTGCCAGCTGGTGGCGCTATGATTATAACTGGATGTTGGCATGTAGGTGCCTTCAGGCCAGCACTTTTATTAAACATGTGAAGGCTGGTGCAGATTGAACATGGTATGTTTGAGTTAGTGTAAAGCATGGCATATCTTATTGCCAACAGGTGGCATTATAATTATTACAGAACATTGACATGTAGATGTCTTCAGGCCAGTATTCTTACTGAACATGTGATGTTTGGTGCAGATTGGACATTGCATGTTTAAGTTAGTGTATACAAAGTAATTTCCTGTTGCCAGCAGGTGGCGCTATGATTATTATTGAATATTGGCCTTAAGATGTGTTCTGGCCAGGACTCTTATCAAACGTGACGTTTTTTCTGGGGGCAGATCGGACATGGCATGTTTAAGTTAGTGTAAAACAAGTAATTTTCTGTTGCCAGTAGGTGGCGCTATGATTATAACTTAATATTGGCATGTACATGTTTTCAGGCCAGGATTCTTATCAAATATTTTAAGTTTAGGGCAGATCAGACATTGCATGTTTAAGTTACTGTGAAACAAGACATTTCCTGTTGCCTGCAGGTGGCGCTATAATTATAACTGAATATTGGCTTTTAGATAAGTTCAGGCCAGGACTCTCATAAAACATGTGAAGTTTGAGTCAGATTAGACATTGTATGCAAGAGTTACAACAACTTCCTGTTTGATTGTGTTAATAGCATGCTTTAGCACTTAGCTAAGTGTTGCTAGCATGTATGAGCACATTTCTAGCATGTTTAGCACACAATGGCATATTTTACTGTGTTGCTAATAGTGCAGCACACAATGGCATGTGTTGCTAATAGTGCAGCACAGTGTTAAACATGTCACTTCCTGTTGCCAACAGGTGGCGCTATCACTAAATCACTAAA
>NW_015506861.1:4638-30351 GCF_001515645.1 Sinocyclocheilus grahami | reverse complement strand
CATGTAGGTGTCTTCAGGCCAGCACTTTTATTAAACATGTGAAGTCTGGTGCAGATTGAACATGGTATGTTTGAGTTAGTGTAAAGCATGGCATATCTTGTTGCCAACAGGTGGCACTATAATTATTACAGAACATTGACATGTAGATGTCTTCAGGCCAGTATTCTTACTAAACATGTGATGTTTGGTGCAGATTGGACATTGCATGTTTAAGTTAGTGTATACAAAGTCATTTCCTGTTGCCAGCAGGTGTCGCTATGATTATTATTGAATATTGGCCTTAAGATGTGTTCTGGCCAGGACTCTTATCAAACGTGACGTTTGGGGGGGCAGATCGGACATGGCATGTTTAAGTTAGTGTAAAACAAGTAATTTTCTGTTGCCAGTAGGTGGCGCTATGATTATAACTTAATATTGGCATGTACATGTTTTCAGGCCAGGATTCTTATCAAATATTTTAAGTTTAGGGCAGATCAGACATTGCATGTTTAAGTTACTGTGAAACAAGACATTTCCTGTTGCCTGCAGGTGGCGCTATAATTATAACTGAATATTGGCTTTTAGATAAGTTCAGGCCAGGACTCTCATAAAACATGTGAAGTTTGAGTCAGATTAGACATTGTATGCAAGAGTTACAACAACTTCCTGTTTGATTGTATTAATAGCATGCTTTAGCACTTAGCTAAGTGTTGTTAGCATGTATGAGCACATTTCTAGCATGTTTAGCACACAATGGCATATTTTACTGTGTTGCTAATAGTGCATTACAGTGTTAAACATGTCACTTCCTGTTACCAACAGGTGGCGCTATCACTAAACTGAATCTTTGCATGTAGATGAGTTTCATACATTTCCTCTTTCACTGCATTAATAGCATGCTTTAGCACTTAGCTAAGTGCTGCTAGCATGTTTTAGTATGTATCTAGCATATTGCCAGCCTATGTAACAGTTGCTGACGATTTTAATATGTTCCTTGGAGTCCAAAACAGTGTTAAGCGTGTCACTTCCTCTTGCCAGCAGGTGGCGCTATGAGTATAACTGAATTTGGGAAGGGGTATTTGTTCAGGACATAACACCTATCAAATGTGTGAAGTTTGGGGCAGATTGGACACTGCATGCCTAAGTTACAGTAACTTCCTCTTTCACTGCATTAATAACGTGCTTTAGCACTCAGCTAAGTGTTGCTAGCATTTTTTAGTATGGTTCTAGCATATTGCCAGTCTATGTAACAGTTGCTTATGAATTTTTAAATATTCCAAGGAGTCCATAACCGTGTTCAGCTTGTCACTTCCTGTTGCCAGCAGGTGGCGCTATGAGTATAACTGAATTTGGGCATGGGTATTTGTTCAGGACATAACTCCTATCAAATGTGTGAAGTTTGGGGCAGATTGGACACTGCATGCCTAAGTTACAGTAACTTCCTCTTTCACTGCATTAATAACGTGCTTTAGCACTCAGCTAAGTGTTGCTAGCATTTTTTAGTATGGTTCTAGCATATTGCCAGTCTATGTAACAGTTGCTTATGAATTTTTAAATATTCCAAGGAGTCCATAACCGTGTTCAGCTTGTCACTTCCTGTTGCCAGCAGGTGGCGCTATGTCTATAACTGAAAACGGGCATGTAGATGTGCTCAGGCCAGGACTCTACTCAAACATGTGAAGTTTTAGGCAGATTGGGGATTGTATGCATGAGTTACAACAACTTCCTGTTTCACTGCATTAATATCATGCTTTAGCACTTAGCTAAGTGTTGCTAGCATGTTTTAGTATGTATCTAGCATGTTGCCAGCCTATTTAACACTTGCTGATGTCAGGCCGCCAGGGACACGCCCCTTGATGAAAACTCAAAATCTTCGCAATTTAACGTCACAAAGGCCGTATGATGACCCTCACCAAATTTGAAGATGATCCGATTAAAACTGTAGGAGGAGTTCGTCAAAGTACGAGGCCTGGAAATGTCAAAAACTGCACAAAAATTGTACAGTAAATTGAAAATAACGTACATCCTGTTGGGTTTTGGATTTTGTACCAAGAGACTTTATTGTAGGCAATGGTGTGTTACGCATGTGTACCGATTTTCGTACATGTACGTAAAACGTAGCTCGAGGTGCACTCCGTCGAAATTTTACAGGTGGCGCTATCGAGCCGTTTTGCCACACCCACTTCTGAAACCCATATCAGATGTAAATTTTCGCCAGTTCTGACGCGTGTGGAAAGTTTCATGAGTTTTGGAGAATGTTTAGGCCCTCAAAAATGCGATTCACTTTGGAGAAGAAGAAGAAGAAGAAGAAGAAGAAGAAACGGAGCAATTCCAATAGGGTCCTCACACCATCGGTGCTCGGGCCCTAATTAATATAAGGGTGTTGATTAAGCCTTCACAACTACATTTGTGTACTTGTATAGGAGTATGTTTCTGGCCTAAATCATCCAGCCAACTTTGCACACCCACACACAGGTTAAAATAAACTAAATCTCAAATTATGCAGGGAGGTGAAGACTGCCTTTCACAGAGATGATGTAATATCTTCTACACTGAGCAGTGTTTTGATTCTGCTGAGGGATAATATTTCCTCAGACATTTTCCTGGTGGGTCAAAGGTTTTGATTACACTATCATCCTGCAGTCCTCTGGTTATCACGCACCAGCCTCCACCCAGGACACCGGAGATACACAAGCTCATCAGCATGACATCAACATCAGCACAAATACACGACACAGGCGTGAGAGTGGAAGCTCACCTCCTCTTGTGATGCATAGTTGGGAGCCGCTGGATCCACGGACCAGTAGCAGAAATCAAACCCAAACTCCATAAACTTCTCCCTAGAGTCAGCCAGACCCTCCGATCGCCCGTCCAAACGGCCCTCCAACTACAGAGAGAAAAAAAAGAGAGATAAATTGAAGATGGTTAGCAGAATAAACTCGATTTTCACATTTTCTGAAGAGTGGTGCTTCTTCTCTGCCACAGTGCCGTTCTGTGGTGCGTTTCTCGTATAACAGGTCATGGTATAATAATTCCTGCTAATTAATTGAATTGCGATCGAATTAATGCCAGATTATTGCTGTAAATAATGAACATGGCATCTGAAGATTACTTCACTATTTTGGTTCTCTGTTGTTTTGCTTATTTCCAGATGTTTTGCTCAATCATATAGGTTCCCACTCACGTTGGGCTACAAGAGCACATTCAAACTCTTCAAAAATGGCACTTTCATTTTCCTGACAAACTTAAAGACATAGAATGAAATTTGTATATATATACATATATAGAATGAAAGATATAAATTGTACTGCATGGAAGGATAGTTCACCCAAAAATTACCCCATGATTAACTCACTCTCAAGGCATCCTAGATGTATATGACTTTCTTCTTTCAGACGAATACAATCTGAGTTATATAAAAAAATGTCCTGGCTCTTTCAAGATTTATAATGGCAATAAATGGTGGTTGAGATTTTGAAGCCCAAAAAAGTGTATCCATCCATCATAAAAAGTACTCCACTCAGCTCCGGAGGGTTAATAAAGGCCTTCTGAAGCGAAGTGATGCGTTTGTGTAAGACAAATATTAATATTTACAACTTTATAAACCGTAATCTCTGGCTTCAGCTAACTGTCCTATGCACGTTCATGAGAGAGTGGCGTCCAGCGAATGACGTAGGCATAGCGTAAGCTCGGGTGTTTTTAGTGCATTGCTCTGTGGTTGCTAGGTGAAAGCTAAAAAGCAATACTACAGCTCTCCTCAACAAGCCACACATTTTAAGGTCTCATTCGTATGTAACATACTGGAGTTTAATACTCAGGGATAGCAGTGTGTTGAAATCCCCAACTATGAGCAGTAGTGATATTTAACAACTTCGCTAAAACAAATCATTTTACATCACATAACTAGTCACTGGCGCCAGCGATATCATGTTTTCTGTTGAAATGATTGAAGACATTTTACATACTTTGTTATCCGCCCAGCCAAGTTTTATATTTTACCATTTTCTTATACAACACTAATGACAGCTGTTAACCCTTCATTATGAATCTTTCTGATTAAGTGCTGCTACAAACTACATTACACCTTATTGCGAAAAGTGATTTTCCATTGAAAATCTATTTAGTCCATTTAATCAGTTACTGGGAGACCAGCCCTTTATGTGCTCAGTTTTTCCACTAATAATGTTACAGCACACTGATGCCAAGAAGCAAGACTGTGTGCCTGTAGCTTACGCCTGGGATACTCTTCAGTGGGCTCAAAAGCAACAGTTAGGAAGTAGTTAGACTGGGAGACAAATGACTTGAGCATCCGAGCATGACCCGACTGTCAGCATCAAGTTATTACCCAGATCTCAGCAAACAGCGATCATGTATATTTCAGCTCATTATTCGCCCAGTCAAACAGATCTTCACGACACAGTGTGTGCATTTGGAGGAGCGTGCAGAAACATGCCTGGGCATCGTCAACCTGTCACCCAGACAACATTGCATTTGCGGCTCTGGTGTGTAATTATTCACACAATTGCAATCCCGCAGCTGACTTAATGACCTCACAATATGGCCCACAGCTTTACTAATGAGCCCTAACATTGCATTCAGCACTTTTATATTTAGGCTCGATAATAATACACAAAATCAGATCTGATAATATGGCCATGCTCCAATAGGCATGGTTTCCCGAAACATTATGAAACATGAGCACTTTGTAAGCACTATTTTAACTCTATTTGTCCCAAAAGCATTGTTAATTACACACGTAACATTTAAAAGCACTATCAACAATGGCATTCATACATTTTTTATTGTGGCTTAAATGTTCAAAGATTTTATAGGACTGTTTCTCAAAAATAAGTGGCAAAAGATTTAGCTTTCATTCACTCCTCTTGGATCTAACAGCTCCTCTAAAATTGCACTTAAAGGGATAATTTATCTAAAAAAAATTTTTTTTTAAACTCACCCTCATGTTGTTCCAAACCTGTATTCTAACTAAAACTAAAATTATTAAAAATCATTTCATTAATTGAAATAAAGGCAAAATAAATTAAAATATAAATATTAGATGGAAAAACTTGAACTTTTTCTATCTAATTTAAGCATAAATTAGAAATGCTGCCAGATCAATTTACTAAAATAAGACAAGGTTAAGTTGAACTAAAATTAGTACTAAAATTACAAAAACGGAAATAAAAATAAATTATATAATATTTCTAGAGATATTTAAAAATAAAAATGACAAAAGCACATAACAAAATTACTAAAACTTAAAACTTAAAATATAAAAATACAAAAGGTAATTTAAAATACAAATAATTACTAAAATAGTATATAAATAATACTAAAATAACACTGCCTGAAGATATTTTGAGAAACGTAACAGTTTGTATTTATTTATTTTTGTCCAACAGTCACTAAAACTGTTTGGCTAGACAATGTTTAAAATATCTTCTTTTATGTTCCACAGAAGAAACAAATTTAAACCGATTTGGAATGACATGAGGGTGAGTAAATGATGACTCTTCATTTTCGGTTGAGCTACTGAACTATTTTAACTATTACATTTCACTTATAACAAACAATCTACGTGCTGATTTGGGTAACATGCACTACTTTAGCACTTGACTTTAAATATCACACGATTGTAGTATAGTCAACGTGTCAAAACATCTGTGTTAACGGCTAGGCCATGGCTCTGATAACATTATGATAGTTTCAAGATGCTGATATAAAACCAGATAACAGCTTTTGGCTGAACAAAGGATAAAGATAATATTATAATGCATCTTTTATACTTTCTTGGATCCCTGGATTCTCATTCACTTTAAATGAGATTCTGCCGACTGTCACACTGGGCGCATGGCATTCATCACTCGGTTAATGTGACTGCTCTCTGCCCCGGGACACTAGTATCAAACAGAACAATGATCTGATCATAAACCACTTATCCTCTAAGGTGTGCAGCATGAAGAAATAATACAGTGAAAATGTGTTCCTCAGTGTTTTTATTGTCAGCCTTCCACGCTTGTCTTTATGTCAGCCCATCTTTTCCCTTGAAAACCATCCTACTTTCTTTAAAAAGCTGGTGGAAAGTAAGGCTTTATCTTGCTCTCGTGCTCGCAGCAGATGACCAGATGTGGCTTCTACCATTTCATTAACCCATTAATCAAGCACTGAACGCAAGGGAGTATTTCCCGCTTCAGAAGTAATAATGTAGTCTATACATTACATTTGAGTCTTAGACACATTTACATTAAAAGCAATTTCAGATGCATTCATTTGAAATAGATTTGTAAAAGTCTTCACTGTCACTTTTGATCAAATGAATGCCTCCTTGCTGAATAAAAGCATTCGTTTATTTTAAAGAAAAACAAGCTTACTGATCTCAAACTTTTGAAAAATAGTATTTCTTTATTTATTTTTTATATTTTTGGCCTGTAGTCATCACCACACTATTTGGAACCTCCCACCGATCAGGTTTTGAAGCTCTTGGTTTAGTGAAGAATGAGCTGTGGAATGATTTTAGAAAGTGTAAGGTACGGGTGCTGCTTGTTTAGGTGTTTGGGGTTTTCATGTGTAAAGAGGTAGGCGATAATGGCATGTTGCTTCTGCAATCAAATATGTTTATGCAGTTCATACGCGGCAAGTAAATAAACAAGTGAGGAATCCAGCAAGAAGAGAATCATTTTAATAAACTTCCTGTTGCTGAGATAGTGCGAGTAGCCATCTAACCCTGACACCACCTCCTCTTTGAACTCTTACAACCATGTCAACAATTGCCAGTTTCTGGTGCAATTTAAAAAAGCAGTCACTTTCTGGCACCAAAAAGCTAAAGGATTTTCGTAAATAATAATAATAATAATAAATACAAAAATAACAACAAAAATAGACCTACCTTCACATTTCGGACCCTCACCACTTTGTCTTCCACTTGTACAGCAAATCGTCCTCCATCAAGACTCTCTCTGCGGAACAAAAATAAACAGACTGATATTCAAGACACTGCACAGAGCAGTGCGAAGTAAACATTTACAGTACAATCATATTCATTATTTTTATAAACTAGTGCCTTATTAAAAGTTTGTGACTGTTAAAACAGGCTAAAGGCTCATTCAGGGCTGAACGTGTGAGAGTGTTATGTTCAGAATAACAAGTTAACAGGGTCAGAAATTAACCAAGGCTCGAGGGGAAACGGCCATTTAAAGTGTCAAATATGACCTAGTTATTTGAAATATGCAGGCAAAAAATGCTCGTGTCAAAAGTGACAGTACATTTACAATGTTGCAAACGATTTCGATTTCATCAAAGAATCCTGAAAAATAATTTTTATCAAGCGCTATGTGGCAAAATTCATTTCTTCACATACATTTTTCTCCAAGATAATAGAGTTCTTAATTGATATTTCACATTTTTGTTTTTCTATTGCATGGTTTGATTCGCTTGTGACTAACCATAAACCTTCTAAAATCCTCAGAGGCATGTTTATTTGGCTGTGATCATATCCAGACTGGATAGTGGAGTGAGAGGCCGGGGGTCTGGAGGATTCGTCTGCACGGCTCTGCTGCGCCGCATGAGAAGGTCAGATTCAAATGAAAACAGACCGCTGAAAACTCCTCCATGAGCCGCACAGCTGAGCTGAAGCAGGTGTGAGCGTGCAGGATATGTGTGTCAGTGTGTGTGAGAGCAGCGAGGACAGCTGTGCAATCTCTCCAGTATCGGGTTCCAGATAATACTGATGCAAGACAATGAAATCCAGTGTAGGAGCATGGCTGTGTACAAAACTCTGACAATGTGAGCAGGCTGGGAAAGGCCTTGTTTCCTAAACTTCATTCTGAAGTCTCATTTTTTCAGTGTTAAAATATGTTTTCCTGTCCGGTTTAATGCACACACACAACTAAAAGTAAGCAATATGTATGTAGACTTTCACACTGTGGCTATGAGGCACCTTCAATACATTGTCAACGTCAACTTCTGGCTCAACTAATGGTGTGAGTTTGGGGCGGGACTACCTGTCTGTTGTTGATGTCAGTTTTAAAGGCAGTATATTGTATGGCAGTTTAAAGGTTCTGTATATTTGCACCAAAGATTATCAAACATTAGTGAGAATCAAGATGTTCAGGTCCACTCTGGGTTATGTGCTAAGCATTCAAATTAAAAAAATTTAAATGATTAAAATACTTAAATTAAAATACTTCAAATATTTTTAATAATAATCATACTTTTTTATTTTTTACTTTTTTATTAGTATTAATAAAAATACTTTTTTACTTTTTTTATCATTATTAAACAACAACAATAATAATAATAATAATACAAAAAATAATACAAAAATTAGTGTTCAAGAAACATTTCTTCTTATTCTTAATGTTGAAAACATTTTTTTTGTGATCAAAAGTGACTGTAAAGACATTTATAATGTTATAAAATGGTTCCGATTTCAAATAAATGCTGTTCTTTTGAACTTTTTTTTAATTCATCAAAGAATAAAAAATATGTATCATGAAAAATGTGTATCATGTTTTCCCCAAAAATATTGTTTCCAACATAATAATTAGAAAAAATATTAATAATTATGTACCAATAATAATTGGCAAATAATTAAATTATGTATAAATTAATTATAAAAATTAAATGTATTTAAAAAAATGCTACATGCTTGAGGATGGGTTGACTCTGTTTGATTTTTAATAAGCAACCACCTATAGAAAACATAGAAGTACACTAAAAACTATTTTGGAACACCTCAGCAACCACACAGAAACACCCTAGCAACCACTCATCAGGAGTATCATGGCAGCAAGTTTTGCAAAGACAATTATACCTCCCTTTTTTTTCCAAAAAAGGGCTCAATATCAAGCTATTTTCCAGTTCTGTTTGGTGCTGATAATGCAGCAGATGTTACACACCTTTATGCAATGGACTCATCCACTGAATGCTGGGAGCTTGTTATGAAACTCTTAGCTTGTGTAGTTCCATGTGGGTCTGTTTCACTCTGCCAGTGATGAATGGAGGCCCTACCCACAACCACAACAGCCTGCTTCGCCTGTGTGTGTGTGTGTGTGTGTGTGTGTACTTTTGCCTAGAGACGGTGCATTTTATAACATAATCAATGGAAAGAAAAAAATAACTCTCGTTATGAGGAGAACAAACTTGGATTTCTGTGCTATTCCCACACAATTCCTGCCATCTGCAGCAATTAGTAATAGTTTGTTTCCAGCAAAAAAGTCAGAAAGAAGACATTATTTCAAGAATATGGCATTTGACAAAAGCACAAAGTGCATTAAGTCACATATTTATTATGCGCATACTCATAAAACCAACGGCTGCCTATTAAAAGGCCATCTTCATTTGAACAACAGAGACGGAAAGCCATGAAGTCGTCCTTTGTGATGCACACTTCAGGGAGATTCTTTAAATGTCAAGGCTAGCGGCTACGGCCAAACACACGCACACAGCTTTGTGTGTCATTCTGGGAGGAGTTTCTCTTACCCCCCTGTCCAGCACCCACATACTGGAGTAATTTGGCTAATGTTGGAGGGTGGGGCAGTGGGCTCTCATGGGGCACACTCTGTGTTCAGATAGCTGGATAACCCCCTTTTTAAAAAGTTAAAGCAAAACACATCCATTCGATTTTACTGATGCAACACGCATAGCATGTAATGCAATTCTGTAAAAATGACACAAACAAGATATTAAAAATATACAGTATCAGTACCTATGGGGGAAGGGGATTCAAGGAGATTTGGGAGATTATAGTACATTTACAGTGCACCAAACACAGCGTTGCTCAATACAACTTCACATGCAATGCTTATGCATTAACTGCATGTATGCAATGCTCATGCACTATATATTTAATGCATGCGTATGCATTTTTTTTTTAAATATGCTATCATTTATTTTTTATCTCTAGATTGACGTGTTAAAAGTAAAAATTACTTATATATTACATAATATAAATTTGCAATATGATGAGATGTGTAAAGAGCTCACGAAATAGTTTTATTGAATGGCAGCTTATTTGTTTCAGTTGGCTGTCAGCGCAGGTCTATTCCCAGACATAGCAACAGCACCGACAACTCAAGGCTGTTCATGAACTCCACATGACACTATTCAGTCGTTTTTATCATGTGCTTTTACAGTTAATTAATGCAATATAGAATTCGTTTAAGCTTATCGTACCTGGAGTTCAGCGGACGGACTCGAATCGCGACTTTCACGTTTGCCATTCGTTTGACACCGGGCGAGGGAAACGATGAATTGGAAGTTCAGCTGTCCGTTAGAGTCCATTTAAATCCCTCCAGAGCACTGACTTCTCCCGAGAAGAGTGAAGAAACCTATAACACGTTTGTCGGGTCATGCTACTGATTATCGGTTAGACAATCACAGAGCACATCATAAAGCCGCGGCCGCAGTTGAACTCAACGCTGGAACGTCCTGCCGTCTCTACTGCAGGGGAGGTTACGAATCCTACTATGGTAAAGGATAAGCTCATGAATATTAAGAAGGCAGCATGACGTCAGTTCCAACAGAACTTTTTGATTTGCTGAACGAATCAATCTTTGAATAAGGCGTGGCTCAAATATTAATTAGGACTTGTACTGGTCAGTCCGGGATAGCTGCGAAGCAACGTCAATGTCTTTAATATTCATGAGCCAAGCCATCGCCATAGTAGGAAACTTGAGAAAAAGAAACAAAGGCGAAGTGTTCGCCTGAAGTCTCTGCTTTATTACAATCCCCTGTACGCCAATTAGGACAGTTGTTTTTCCGCTTTAAAAGCATATCAAACTAATGCATACTTTAATTTAGCAAGGACGCGTTAAATTGGTTAAAAATGACAGACATTAGTTTAGACAAGTGCTTTATTTTTTAAAAGCAGTTCGTTATTAGCTTCCACAAAATTAATCAGCACAAATGTTTTTCAACATTGAAAAAAAAAAAAAAAGTTTCTTGAGCAGCAAATCAGCATATTAGAATGATTTCTGAGCATGTGACACTGAAAAGTGGAATGATGGGTGCCGAAAAGTCAGCTTTACCATCACAGGAGTAATTCTGTTTTTATGCAGGCAAACATGAATATTCCCTATAGAAATTTCCCTGATGTCTCCCTGATTTCCATTTTAAAATGGGCAATTCCCATGAAATTTGTCAGAAGTGCAGCCTTGCATATGGACTCCAGCTGAGCTACATGAAAGAACACGTGAGAGATACTAAATTACATTTTATTACATTAGATAGTTTAGCATTAAAAAGATGAAAACACTGTCCAACAGGAACAAATCGCAAACTTTCCGCAAATACATACTAAGAAACATACAAACAGACACACAAGCAGAAAAACATTTACACACGCTTAAAACAAATACATAGCACAGTGAATGGTCTTTATCCTGTTCTATTGTGAGGCAGTATAAGTGAAAACTGGCAAAGCCCTGCTAAAATGTCCCCACAAAATGTGTTTTAAAGGTTTATAAACTGTCAATAACAATCTTATCAACTCAGCATTCTTCAGCAGCAAATATTCTCCTTGCAACTAACAATAAATCAGACTTTAAAATATTTTTTTTAATCCTATATATTGTAGGTTTAAACATTCTTTCTTTTCTTCAAATATGCATCACTGCTGTTAATACAATAGTGTTTGGCTGGGATTCATGTGTACAGTTGGTAGTGTAGACTCGTGCATCCCCCTAGTGGTCATTGAGAGACCTGCAGTATGTCCCTGTGGTTTGGCAGGGAAGGCAATGGGAACTGGGTGGACAGAGAGAGCAGTTGAAACTTCTGTACAGACTCCTACAAGAGCAAATGAGAAAAGCTATCAGACAGTGATCTGTGAGAACTCCAGGATCAGAATGTAATGTTTTGCTATCTCTAAAACACATATGTAAAAAGCAATTACCTCTGGCCAAGATAACGCTGACAACTTTGGCCAGTTGGTGCCCACATCCTCCTCTCCTAAAAGACCCCTCTCTATTAGCCGTTTTATCAGGCACAGGTAGTCAGTCCTCTGTAATAGTAAAGGACAAAGCACTGTTTAATCACCAGTGTTGTTAAAACTATTAATTTTTTTTTGGTATCCTATTAAAAATATTTTTTGGTATAACAAATACTAAATATACAAAAACGTGAACTTGAATTAGAAATGTAACTAACTGAAACAAGATTAAGTACTAAAAATACTAAAACTGAAATAAAAATCTATATAGAAATAATTTTCAAAATTAATAAAAATGACAAAAGCACATTACAAATTTGCTAAAACTTAAGCTACAATGAAAGTGAACACTGAAAATATAAAGTCAATTTAAAATATTAAATATTCTAACAGTATATAAATAATACTAAAATAACACTTGAATCACAAAAATATAGAACAATATACCGACAAACTGCACACAGGATAGGACACAACAGGTCTGATCAGCAGTTTTACCTCACTATCTGTGGCACTAAATAGCAGTCAAAGTGGGTTCACTGAGGAGAAGGCGCAGAGGTGGAGAGGGAGTCCGAGCCCACAGAACTACAAACTTTTCCAGAAAAGCGGGTCTCTTGTTACCCTCGGCTGAGGACACTAGAGGCAGCTCCCCAGATACTACACATGTAAATAAATAAAAAAAAAAAAGCTACAAATGAAGTATAAGAGCATTTTCCATTTTAAAATTTCACTAAAATTAGGCTTCACTACTTGTTGTTGGAGGAGAACCAGCTGCAAGCCTTTTCTGTAGCCAAACGAGTTGTGATGCTCTCAGCAGTGGTCAAGACCTAAACCACACCACAAAATATTAAAGGGGTCATATGATGCGATTTCAATTTTTCCTTTCTCTTTGGAGTGTTACAAGCTCTTGGTGCATAAAGAAGATCTGTAAAGTTGCAAAGACTAAAATCTCAAATCCAAAGAGATATTCTTTATAAAAGTTAAGAGTCAGCCACACCTACCTAAAACGACTCGTTCTAACATGCCCCCACATACCTACGTCACTATCTGGGAAGATTTGCATAACGCCGCCCAAATGTTACTTAGGCGTAACTTTTATTCTCACTGTAGTATTGTTGTTGCCGCCGCTGCCATGTCATGAAGGCGCTGCGTTTCGTTGTGAAAGCGAAACTACTTTGTTTGGCCTTCCAAAAGAGGACGATATCTGCTTCGTCATGCCTGGAGCTGATCCGTGCTGGTTGTTGAGGAAATGCAACAACTTTGGATCGCCGGATGATCTTCTGATGAACTTTGATTGGATCGCCGGATCGGCTTTCACCATGGACGAAGCGGAGTCCAGCCCAGGGTCGTCACATGTGGCAAGCCTCCTTCGACGAATTCACCGGCCGCGCCGTTCTCAAGCCCGCCGCCTCTGCTCACTCTAGTCCTTCGGCAGTTCCTCACTCTAGCCCCCGGCCTCTGCTTACTCAAGGCCGCCGTGTGTGATGCTGTTTCGTTGTGAAAGCGAAACTACTTTGTTTGGCCTTCCAAAAATGGACACGACTAGAAATCAGTGGTTAAGTTGTATTTACAACACTGTTCCAGAACACTTCAACAAAAACTATCCGATCCGTGACTCAGAAAACATAATATGATCCGAACCGTGAGTTTTGTGATCCGTTGAACCACTAACACGTCATAATGCATTAAAAAAGCTGAAACAAACTATCAAATCATGCCTTGAAATAATTAAGTCATGTTTAGCCCGTGTTCAGCTGCTGCTTACCAAACTCAGACCTCTTTCTGTTAGCAGAAGTGGAAAAAAAAAAAAGTTACCCTTGCATTTACACCTGCTTTGACTTTAATAGTAGATTCAGATGGCTATTTAAGTGCATTTTGGGTACATTTTTTAATAAACTTTTATATTTTTGGACTTTTTAATAAACGATGGCATCGCATGGTGTACACACAAATTTCACCTTTTATGTATTTAATTAGACAGCTGTGTTCTGCAGTTTAGCAACAGGCCACATTTAAATATTTTTTGGACAATTTCAATTAATTAAGCCTCACTTAAAATGAGATCTCACCTGGAAGAGCCAGCCCAATACTGCCACTATGAGCAGCTGATTAATGTAACATAGCTCCTCTCCTCGACCCAGTACCATCCTCCTGAAACACACACTCATAGACATAATTAACAGCACAATCACAAACAGAGATCAGGTTTACATACAAACACAGTTGGTTATGTCTAAAGTGAAAGTAAACACAAAATAAGTTATTTTGAAGAATGTAGGTAACCAAACAGTTCCTGGTTCCCATTGACTGTGATAGTAGGGGGAAAAAATACCATGGAAGTCACTGGGGACCAGCAACTGTTTGGTTTAGGGTTGTGCCAATAGACGATAGTATGGTGTATCTATCGCCTGTGGCTGATGCCTTAATTTGACGATAGCAAGATTATTATTATTATTATCAGGCTAGTAATACTATCTAATTAATATTAGGGCTTATTTGTTGCATTATATTTCTTTCCCCGTGTTTTTACAGTATCGTGCACTCTAACCAATCACACACGATTATGCTGAGCTTATGAATGAAGCGGCCAATCAGAGGCGTTCAGGTGAGTCATCACTGAAACAGCGGAGTTCTGTTGTTCAGCGCGCGCTGACTGAAGTCTGACTCGCGAATTCTCTCATTATAAACAACAAAGTGCAGATGTACGTGCGATGTAAGTATAAGAAATTTATTAATCATATAGTGTAGATTCACTGAGTTTAACGGGAGTGTTTTTAAAGCGCATAAACTCGCGCTAGACTGAACTTGAGATGATGTTCTTTGGTAATGTAATGTTCTTTGCTAGTGTTCTGTAACAGTTAGCTGCTTTTTGAATAACTGAGGAAATGTAAGCATTATAATTAGTAACTTATGTTTCTATTAATTTGTTATCATGTTAAATACAAATTCAGTCATATTAAAAACATTAGGCTGCTTTTAGCCATATGCTGGATTTGGTTCACTTTCTCGCAATAAAACTAAGTAAATTACATAAATTAGCACGATAATATGAATAGGACGATATGAAAATTGAGCATATCGCTCAACACCAGTTTGGTTACCCACATTCTTCAAAATAACTTTTATATTCAACATAAGAAAGAAACTCATTCAGGTTTAAAACAACTTAAGAGTGAGTAAAGGATGACAGACGTTTTATTTTTGGGTGAACTATCCCTTTAAATGTTAATAAAACAACCAAACACAAAGAGAAAAATCACTCACTGCTCTTGACTGAATAACTTTATACATTGATTCTTATTAAAGCAACTGTATTAATTTATACAGTGAAGTGTATATACTGTTTATAGATTTCTTACATTCAATTTCTTGAATGCTACTGCTAAATACACCGGTACCTGAAAAATATGGCACTGTATGTTCTAGTTGTATATTATGTGTATCTGTAATATGTATTTTTGTTCTTATTTTTAATAACAAATATAAAATAATGACAAAGATTTTTATCTTTGCCCACTTTGGCCTAAATGTCTGCCATTCTTTTTTATTTAGATATTTTTTTACCTTGTAAAGCTTTGTTTTTAAAAAAGGGAAATTAGTTTGTCTGTGCTGCTCAGACAACTTGCAAAATAGTAAAACCAACATGACAAAGAATCGTGATTCCCGACGCGGTGTATGTGATAAACTCACTTGTAGATTTGAAGCAGAAGGCACAGAGCAGTCCTGTAACAAGGAAGAAATGGGCCGATGTAATCCAGCATGGACAGGAACTCCACCATCCAGGGCACTGTCAGAATGGTGCCTCTCCGATGCACTGAACTCCTCAATACCGCACACACATCCAGAATTCAATTTCTTGAATGCTACTGCTAAATACACCGGTACCTGAAAAATATGGCACTGTATGTTCTAGTTGTATATTATGTGTATCTGTAATATGTATTTTTGTTCTTATTTTTAATAACAAATAAAATAATGACAAAGATTTTTATCTTTGCCCACTTTGGCCTAAATGTCTGCCATTCTTTTTTATTTAGATATTTTTTTACCTTGTAAAGCTTTGTTTTTAAAAAAGGGAAATTAGTTTGTCTGTGCTGCTCAGACAACTTGCAAAATAGTAAAACCAACATGACAAAGAATCGTGATTCCCGACGCGGTGTATGTGATAAACTCACTTGTAGATTTGAAGCAGAAGGCACAGAGCAGTCCTGTAACAAGGAAGAAATGGGCCGATGTAATCCAGCATGGACAGGAACTCCACCATCCAGGGCACTGTCAGAATGGTGCCTCTCCGATGCACTGAACTCCTCAATACCGCACACACATCCAGCACTGGAGAACTCTGACAATACACATATATAAAACAAATTAGGTTGTGAAAAATGCATATCTTCTAGGCAAAATAAAATCTTGCCTTTATACAATGCGTACCTTGCTCCGCAGAGTGATCGCAGCATCCTGTATGTCTCTTGATGGCAGCTCAGAGGTCTGGTAAGGCAGGAAAGAGATGAAGCCCAAAAACTTGGCCAGAAGTCGAGCCGTGAGAAGCACAGAGGAGAAACGCTGCTTCTCATCCTAAAACGTGAGAGCTTGTGCCAGACGATCTCGGAGCGATGAGGAGAAAGTCCCAACTCTCTCATTCTCAGACAGAAGTCGATGTGTGCATTTGTCCAGGTGTGACACCAACCTGACAAACAGATAAGACAGAAAGTCAGGCACTATAAGACGGATCTGAGGCAGTGAGCAGTAATTAAACAATCAGACTTACTCAAACTGATTCTCCAACACCCTCACAGAAAAATACACACAGTTGTGGACATTTCCCAGGTAAACTTTCTCCAGCACATCTACAAGACCATAAATGAACAGCACACAGATCAAATTCGTCATCATAGTCCTTACTCAGTGTAGAATAACAGTGTAACTGATCATAAATGTTATAAAATGTAGCTTCCAGAACAGAATAATGTATGAGCAATGCATTTTTAAAGCTGTACTCTCCTGCTGACAGCAGGATTATGAAGCGACTCATTTTTATGACATTTCGTCAGCATGATTTAACATGTAAGTGCAGTCAAAAAGGTTTAACAGATTAAATCAACTTTAAATTACTGACATAGTGTACGATCAAACTCGCCTGGGCTGTATTCAGACACTGATTCCTTCCTCCAGATTCAAAGACAGACACACCACGAGATGTCAGGAGCTGCAGCACGAAGAATAGCTCCAGGAAGACACACGGAACCAGGTTCTTTAGAAGCAAAACACATTAAAATTTAAAATAGACTTCATGTTATTCTTATCCTTATGTAAATTATATTATACAGTTCGAAAGTTTAGGGTTGGTAAAAAAAAAAATCATCATGTTTTTCAAACAAGTCTCTTCTGCTCACCAAGGCTGCATTTATTTAAATGACAAATATAGGGGGAAAAAAATGTAATATGAAATATTACAATTTAAAAATGTTTTTATATATATATATATATATATATATATATACACATATACACACACACACACAGTCAATATGGGGTGCTGTGTGTACATTAATGAGGAAAAAAAATTAACTTAAATGATTTTAGCAAATGGCTGCAATATAACAAAGAGTGATAAATTTAAGGGGGTCTGAATACTTTCCGTACCCACTGTATGCATGTATGTATGTATATGTATATATATATATATATATATATATAGTTAAAAAGAACATTGTAAATGTCTTTACGGTCACATTTAATGTATCCCTTCTGAATAAAAACATTCACTTCTATAAAAAAAATATTGCTGAACCCAAAATTTTGACCGGTAGATGTATATTCCTTTCAGTCAATTTCAAGCATTACCATTCTGTCCGATTAAGTAATTAGACTGAATTATTTATTCTTAATGGGCAAGTTGCAAATTACCACATTGTTGTTTCCATAACTGATTTTCCCCCCCAAAAAAAGAAGCAAAGTTTGATCAACAGTAAAAAGATTAGGGCTGTATACAGCACCCTCTGGAGTAGGGCTGCACGATAAATCGCATGCGATATTTAACGCGCATTTTTTCAGTAAAGCCGGTTCTGTAATGTGCAGACTTTCACATGGAGCAGCATTTACTACACAGAGCCGTTGTTCACTGACAAGCTGCGCAAAACCATGATCATATTTTGCGCATGTTTTGCGCAGCTTGTCAGTGAACAACGGCTCTGTGTATTAAATGCTGCTCCATCTGAAAGCCCGCACGTGATGGAGATTTACCGCTGGTTACAGAACGGCTTTACTGACAAGATGTGCGTGAAATATCACATGGAGGACATTCACCTGAAATGCAGGTACAATACAGCTCCGCTAAGAGATCCAACTCTGATTTCTGTGTCCTATACTTTCCTAATGAAGTATATCCGAGTTAACAGCTTCTCAAATGAGAAAAAAAAGTGTAGAGCATGATTTGATTTTGTTCACTGAGAACTGACTAGATCATTTAAATATTTATAATAAATTTAATTTATTATAAACACTGCAAATATTCTATAAAAAGAATTGTACATTTAGATTTAATAGTGATTTTAAAAAAGCAATTTATACTTAAAAAAGACTTGAATATACCTCTACTATAGTGAACATGTTCATTTGTGATTAAAAGTAATTTAAAGGGGTCATATGATGCGATTTCAAGTTTTCCTTTCTGTTTGGAGTGTTACAAGCTCTTGGTGCATAAAGAAGATCTGTAAAGTTGCAAAGACTAAAGACTCAAATCCAAAGAGATATTTTTTATAAAAGTTAAGAGTCAGCCACGCCCCCCTAAAACGGCTCGTTCTAACACGCCCCCACATATCTACATCACTATGTGGAAATATTAGCAAAATGCAGCCCTAATGTGCACGCAAAGAAAGAAGGCGTGGTTTCAGGAACAGCAGTAGTGTTGATGCAGCCATGTCAGGGAGACGCTGTGTGTTTCAGTGCGAAAGCAAAAGCACTTTATTTGGCCTTCCGGAAGTAGATGCAATTAGGGATCATTGGTTAAGATTTATTTACAACAGAACAGCACAACTCAGATGTTCGAATTTTTTATCTAGAAGAGTACAAGGCTGGCTGTGCACAAAGGCTATTTCTAAAAAAAATAATAATAATAATAATTCAGACTTTGCTATGACAATCTAGCGCTTCTGAATCAGTGACGTAAGTATGTTTTGTTATTAGTTTAAGTATTTGCTATTGACTGTTCAAAAGCGGAGTTTTGCGCAGCGCAGAGTAATGCGTCGTGTGTGTGTGTGTGCTGTAAGTATGTTTTGTTATTAGTTTAAGTATTTGCTATTGACTGTTCAAATACGGAGTTTTGCGCAGCGCAGAGTAACGCGTTGTGTGTGTGTGAGGGGAACAGGGTCACATCACAGGAGAGTGAAATGCCTGTCAGAAATCATAGCATGTCAGCGGTCTTAACCGCGGCTTGTGTACTGCATCATCACTGTTGTCCTTTCGGGCTTGAACTGATGGTAAAACTAACGACATTATTAACTGTCTTGATATTTACTTTGAAAGCTGACCCTCGCGATTATGGTAAGGGGCGTTACATTTCCGACGCGTGCTTGTGGTGTTCGGCCAATCACAATGCACTGGGTCAGCTGGCCAATCAGAGCAGACTGCGCTTGTCAAAGGAGGGGGCTTTGTTGAAAACGACATGTTTGAGAGAGGCGGGGCATAGAGGACCTACAATAATGTACAATATTTGAAAAATAATGTGTTTTTTGAACATTAAAGCATGTCAACATATTCTGTTACACCAAATACACAAAATAATGATCTTTAAAATAGCATCATATGACCCCTTTAAAATAACTTTAATATTTTTAGATGACAACATAAAAATGTCAGGGTGATACAACTGTCATGATATTATGATGAGGAAAAATGTTATATTAAATATATATTAAATAAATGAAATACATATTTTGGCATATTTTTTCTATTATTTCAAATACATTTTTTTGTTTAACAGAACTGCTTCACTGCCTATTAACATTTGAAAAACTTAGAAATCATGCAAAAACATGCAGGAGACTAAAATATCATAAAGCAGGAAATTATATGATAGCAAGGACCTATGCAGATCCTCTTTACTGTGTGTAAGGGAGGTGAGCAAGGTTATTTAATTAATACTTAAAAAGTATATGTATATATATATAAATATATATTAAGAGCCCGACCGATATATCGTTCAGCCGATATTATCGGCCGATATGAGTCTGTCATAAATAGAATGAGGCATCAGTTTACTGCATCCAGTGACAACATCACTGATTACAATGGGTTCTATTCTACGAGCGGCACAGCTAAATACAATAGACTTCTATTGTATTTTGTCACGCCACGCGATGTGACCAATGTGATAAGCATGAGTTGTTTTTTGTTTTTTTTTTAAGTTCATATCGGCGGCATATTCGCCGTTCTGTTGCGGCGCAGACACGGTGTCTGCATAGTTCGTCAGTACAATCAGTACCGTAGCAGATTGAAAATTTAGTATCTTTTGAAAAGTTAGTATCTTTCTGCAGTCCAATCGATGAGGTGGTGGCTTCAGTCTGTTGTCCGTTGTCACCTAGTTGGAGAGACTCAATGCTCAGTAAATAAACAACAATGTCCTCGTCTTTTACTCTCACAATGAGCTTATCATATTAGTTTGTTACATTAGTAGGGCCCAATGATTTCCGCGATGCAGAAAACATGGACAGAATCCAGTCATAATAACAGAATTTACTGTATAACGCGGAATTTCATGGAATTTGTCTTATTTTTGATGAATAAATAAAAAACAGGTTAGTGAATATAGACCGTGTCTGAATATTAAACTGCAAAAAGACGATTTGAATACGAATGTTCTGCATGTTCATTTGATTACCAGAAAATACACAACACATTATTATTATTTATTCATTTTAGATGTTTACATTTGGAAAAGCTGTGCTTCATTCATAAACCTGCCCCTGTTGGTTTGGCAGTAGCTTGTTCTACAGTTACCTTGTTTAATTTCTTAATTCAAGTTATATATATTTTGTTCTATTTGTGTAATTTAGCCTAAGTTATTTATAATAAGTGAAGTAAAGTTTACTGTTAAGTGCACTGATGTCAGATTCATTTTGAATAATAAAGTTTATTGTTAAATTGTTAAATACCCTGCCTCCACTACATAGGCCTATGATATTATAAGTGTTTGATCACCATATTTGAGTTATCCTTGCAAAAAAATGTGTTTATGTATGTATATATATATATATATATATATATATATATATATATATATTCTTTACTCTGTTGTACTCCTTCTGTCATCACTTTGTGTAATATGTACGGCGAATGGTTTAAATGAGTCCGGTAAACCTTTCAATATCATCGCAATTAAAAGTCCATCACCATGCTCTTCGGCATTTCTTAGTGCTGTGATTGCGGGTTCTGCTCGAAAAATATAGTCAGTTACACTTTCATTTGCTGTTTTTTGCAGGGAGGTTAACTCTGTGTACAGGCTTATTATTCGCGGCTTTCCATTACCAGCGTAGTAGGCCCTCAAAATCCATAGAGCTTTCCTACCGTCGTCCACGGCATCTCTCATGACAAGAGACAGACTTTTGTCATCTATGTACTGAATAAGTTCAGCATATGCTTCCTCGTTTTTGTTGGCATCATCTTCATCACCACGCGCTGGGGGCTCTGATAACACTGTGTCTTTCAGTCCTAGTAAACGCATGTGGCCTAGCAATTTTGTTTCCCAAAGTTCGTAGTTCTTTTCATCTCCGTCGAAATACAGTCTATTCCAGGGGTTGTCAAAGTCTACATTCAAAGGTCCAAATCTAATTTTCATCAGTGTTAAAGGTCCGGACCGGAACAATTGGTTATTACAAAACTTGTTTTTAATAAACATAGACTACATAACATGCATATGTAACCCGTGTCTCAGGTTAGTGTAACTGATAACTAATTTAAGTAGTAAGGAATTAAAGCTGGGCTAATATCAGAACCTCTAGGTACGACTACGGAGCCTAAAATAGTAAAAGGTCAGCAGAGAACAGACAACACAAAACAGGTACATTTGAGAAATGTATTATACAAAATGAATGGCAGTTATTTACATTCCCTGCCTACCTAAGCTGGCTTCCTGAGTGCACAGCGCACAATAAACCCAAAATAAATAACCTCAAATAAAGAAAGAGTCCAAGAAAGTTCTTGGTGTGTGTGTGTCTTGGAGTAGGTATGTTCTTTTCACTACCCGGGTAGGTTTACGTGTGTTCTTATCTGTATTTCAAATGAAGGCATAGGATGATAATGGTTCCAAAGAACCAGGCTCTTGGTCCGTTCACTTCTGCGGTTGGCTCGCCACTGACCACCAGGGTCAGATTCAGATGGTCTATCCCTTTCTAAAACCAATCTATACATACAGTACAGAATGCATTAATTACAATTGCCTAATTTCTGTTCAAATCTAATCAACTTTTCTCCATTCAAATGTCAAATCAAATATAACCAATTGTAAAGGATATAAATACTCTAATCATTATGCAAATGAATAAGTACACATCACACCACATAACATAAGTCAGTTCCAATGAACAACAATCAATCAATCATGTACTTCCATCTCACAGTATAGAAATAAAATCATGAGATTTCTGAAACCAGATATGTATGTTTTTAACCTTTTAAATCTATTTATGCATCTTGATAACATTTTAAACATCACATTTTAATATATTTATTCTTTTAACAGCTAAGATGAACTTCTGCTCCTCATATACATATCAAACATGTATATTGGCAATTAAATGAACTAAATCACCCTTACTTTACATATGAAAACAAGAGGATAAATACTCCCTCAATCAAATGACTTTTAAGTCAACAAAACAGTATGAAGGCACCTTTAGCGGTGTGAATACTATCAAAGATCTGCTACAGTGGTGACTAGCTTAGCTAGCCTAAACAAACCAAATCAAATTTGCATTCAAATGTTAACGATTAGCACGCGGCTAGCGCGATTAGCGATATTTTATGAGCATCTCAAACAACATCAAACAATCTGAATCTGTGTCTATATGGTATCAAACAGCAAGAATCAGGTTCACAACTCCGATAGGTTTTAAAAGAACGGTATTTCACGCCATAATGGAGCTAGCACAATCAGCATAACACTCGCATTAGTATTAGCATCCTTCCCGGAGGTATCTTGAGAAGCTCGCTGTCATGCGGCTTAACCCTCTCTCTCACAGCTTTCAACCTAATGGACACACCATATTTCAATATTTGGTACGAGATTTTTCTTTGAATTTCTATCCTTCAGAGGAGATTTTTCATACCAGTCCTTGTTGCTTTCTAGTAGCGTCTTCACCGGAGGAAAGGCGTGTTTTATTTAATAGTAAATTCCCTGGGGTGTGCGCGCCACCCACAGGCATAGTAGAGAGTTGCACTCCAGTAACCTTGTGCGGGTTACACATAACAAATAAACATTCATTTTTTGAAAAAATAAAGTGCCCTTTGCATTCAATTAATTTAAGTGTCAGCAATAGAGGTCGACTGATAAGGGTTTTTCTCTGGCCGATGCCCATTTTTACATATCAGGCCAGCCATGGCCGATACATGATGCTGACTTTTTGGCCGATATGTTTGGCCGGTTTCCCCGGTAACGGCTGTATTCAAATAAGCACTGCGCTCACAATTGCTAGGAAACACGAAATTAAAATGAAATCAAAGCTTTTCTGAAAACGGTCGGTTCTTTTCAGTGATACATTCATATAAAAACACCCGCGCTGCATTTTAACCTCCTGAGACCCTGTGACCTCATATGAGGACATTCTATTTTGGTGTATTTCTCTGAGACTATACATGCCACAGTTTTAAGTCTGGATGTCCTGTACAGAGCACATTCAGGGCTTTTCAGAGATCTAAATGTTTGGATGTTTCACTATGACCACTCCCTCTCCTTGGTCTTCAAATATGTCTGATATTAATTTAGTGACACTCTTATGGAAATATGAGAATATTTTGTAATTATCATTTAAATCTAATTTTTAAACTGTCTGTCATAAATCAACATCTCAGGAAAATGTTATGGGGTTTCAAATCAAAATATAACTTTGTTACGAAACAGGATGTTGTTTTCATACATGTCCTCATATGAGGACACTGGGACTAAAAGCATGTTTATTAGCATTTTGGGAGACAACAAATGAATAGGGAAATAAATTATGATTCAATATTCTATGAAATATTATGAAAATCTTGTCAAATATTACTCCCATTATTACACTTCTTTTTTTCATTACATGTTGCCCCAAAAACACATTAATATGCAAATTAGATTTAGTTTATAGATAACTACACCCTTGCCTCGTTTACTATACGCTGATCTATGAATATGCAAATGAGTCCCGCCTCCACTCAGTCACACCAGCCAGCGCCTCCTGACCCACTGAACTGTAGTAAACGCAAAACAATGGCATACACGGCATCTTTTTACTAGCGGACAACTACAGTGAATGCTGTAACAGTCGTTAAAGTTACTTGATGTGTCCTAAAATGCCTTGAAGACTCGAATGCAGCCATTTGTGATTCTTAATTCGCGCCCGCGAGCATACATACGCGTGTGACATGCAGACGCAGCTGCGGGAGAGGTGTGTCTGACTCCGGGCTACTTTTACACTGTTGCCACGGGTTATAATGCAAGTTAGCGGTTCTAAATTCACATTAAACCACAGCCTCATGGGTTTTTTGCTCCGATTTATTTTTGGATTTGTGCTGGTATTGGTATTTTTGCATGCTACTGATAGGAATCGATCCCTTGCCGTGATTGGTTATTGGTTTGTGACGTAGCAAACCAAGGGCTGTTTCAAACCGTATTTCTGGGTCAGCCTTTGGGAAACTACAGTTTTAAGGAGAAAATACTCAATGGTGTCGATTAATACATTGGCACATGGTTTGTCTAAAGGCATATTAAAAACACCATATAGACAAATGAACAAACTCGATTTTCACTACAGGGGGACTTTAAGAGGTTACTTTTGAAACGTGCAGTGCTCAGTGTATTCAAGGAAGTAGAACCCTTTTGGAAAATATTTGTGGCAGTCAGTTTTGATTTTATGACAAGCCGCCACAAATAACTCCATGTACGGGAAACACTGGGCACTTCTGCAAGTCAAATGGCCATAATCTAAGTGATAAACAAATTACTCATAATAGCAGTGAAATGTCACCCGATTATGTCAAACGTCATAGGCTCACTGGATGTTTTGACACCAAGTGTCATGAAGGAAAAGTTACAATGTCTCGCCTTAGCGTTCCTTTTGGACAATCTCCAAAAAAAAAAAAAACAAAAAAAAAACCCCACACAAACTCTGTATTCTAATGAACCGGAACTGCCTTTATTTGCATACGTCCCTTTTTTTTGGAAGACCGGTCATATGACATGAGCAGTGTGAGGGTTCACCCAATACAAACTTTAACGAAGAGCAACTTTAAGCACTGATGCCAGAAAGCAGTTATGTGAGAAAACAGCCAAATGATACCAAAACACACCAACTCGTCAATAAAGCAAGTCTTTTTATTTGATGAGGAGGTGGGGTGGGGAGACAGAAAATCTTTCTAAACAGTTTGAGCAAACAGGGGAAAAATGCCATATGAATAAAGCACTGAACTGAAAAGATCTCCAGTAAGAGATATGCAAGAGTCCCATGACCATTTCAATGACCACATCGCCGACCATTTCTTTGACGACATCCCTGACCGTAGCCGCTTCCCTGGCCTTGGCCCTGTCCCTGGCCCTGGCCGCTCCCCTGGCCCTG
>NW_015506861.1:3480-4319 GCF_001515645.1 Sinocyclocheilus grahami | reverse complement strand
TTATAGTTTCTTTTTGGATTCATCAAAAAAAAAAAAAAAAAAAAAAAAAAAAAAAAAAAAAACCCCACACAAACTCTGTATTCTAATGAACCGGAACTGCCTTTATTTGCATACGTCCCTTTTTTTTGGAAGACCGGTCATATGACATGAGCAGTGTGAGGGTTCACCCAATACAAACTTTAACGAAGAGCAACTTTAAGCACTGATGCCAGAAAGCAGTTATGTGAGAAAACAGCCAAATGATACCAAAACACACCAACTCGTCAATAAAGCAAGTCTTTTTATTTGATGAGGAGGTGGGGTGGGGAGACAGAAAATCTTTCTAAACAGTTTGAGCAAACAGGGGAAAAATGCCATATGAATAAAGCACTGAACTGAAAAGATCTCCAGTAAGAGATATGCAAGAGTCCCATGACCATTTCAATGACCACATCGCCGACCATTTCTTTGACGACATCCCTGACCGTAGCCGCTTCCCTGGCCTTGGCCCTGTCCCTGGCCCTGGCCGCTCCCCTGGCCCTGGCCCTGGCCCTGTCCTTGACCCTGGCCCTGGCCCTGACCTTGCCCCTGACCCTGGCCCTGTCCTTGGCCTTGACCCTGACCCTGGCCCTGTCCTTGACCTTGACCTTGACCCTGGCCCTGTCCTTGACCCTGACCTTGACCCTGTCCTTGGCCCTGGCCCTGGCCCTGGCCCTGGCCCTCCTTGGCCCTGTCCCTGGCCCTGGCCGCTCCCCTGGCCCTGGCCCTGGCCCTGTCCTTGACCCTGGCCCTGTCCCTGGCCGCTCCCCTGGCCCTGACCCTGGCCCTGGCCCTGTCCTTGACCCTGGCCCTGGCCCTGT
>NW_015506861.1:1202-2460 GCF_001515645.1 Sinocyclocheilus grahami | reverse complement strand
GGTTCCTCTTTGAATAGCGTGAGTTATGCTCAAGTACCCGAACAGATATGACAAAACAGCAATTAACGACAAATACACTCGAGCGGTCATCCTCCCGACCTGTGAACTCACAACGATCTGTGCTGGAAAATGCGCTGAATTGGTGCGTCAGTTACAAATGCGTGTTGCTGCCATATGATCCTCTGTAAAATGGGGTTTTAAAGATCCAAGGAGATCGGGTCAATTCCAACCCTGATCAAACTCACCTGCCTGTAGTTTTCTAGTAATCTGGAATACCTTAATTAGCTTGTTCAGGTGTGTTTGATTGGGGTTGGATGAGCTGAATGCTGCGTTCAAGCCACGTCAAATAATTAAGGTAGCCTAATTACGAGAGGATTGTGCGTTTATGGCGGCACTATAAACTGCAAAATGAATCTGCAGTGGTCAGACGGTACAGCGATCATGTTTTTGTTTTGTTTTGTTTTTTTTAACCAGAACAAAATATACAACAGTAATGTACAAGAGTCTGCAGACCAATTATTCAGTAATCAACAACTATATATTCGTGGAAAATATTACAAGTCTTGTTTGCTTTTTTATTAACAATGTTATCCAAACTGGTGCAGTAGTCCTTAAGTTTGCTGAAGAGAATGGATGAAATTTGGCTTGGACCTCGACCTTCGTCTTATGTATGTGAAATTTCCCCAAAATAATAAAAAGATGTACAAGAAAAGTAAAGTTATTATTATTACGTTCATTGGAATAATACATATCAAAATTATTTAACTTGAATGTAATATTTGTTTTCCTTCTAATTACATTTTCCATATCCACCCCCAAAAAATAACAATAAAAAATAAATATCCTTGTGTAGACACAATTACAAAATAGATGGATAATATAGACTCCTTTTCAATTGAGCAAACAAATCACAGGAATAATCAATATCCATATTAAATCTCTCTAACACACTTTTAGCTGCGTATACCATGAAACATTTTAAATATAGCCTCTTTTACTTTATTATTTAAATAGTATATTTCACAAACACGCTGTTAATAAATAACAATTGGTCCCTCTGTAAATTCTCTTTGCCACCATGAAATCTTCTCAGTCTCCTAAAGTGTAAATACGGCCGGGAAGTAAGAAAACACACATTCAAATGTATTCTCAATACTTCAATTTATTCATAGAAATACAGATCTTATATAGGCATATGTCGAGGTGAGTTTCGCCCTCTTAACCAATGAGGATAGGATGACATACACATATAGGATGT
>NW_015506861.1:0-598 GCF_001515645.1 Sinocyclocheilus grahami | reverse complement strand
CATAACGAAAGTTGTTTTCTCGTTATAACGACTTATTTTTCTCGTGATATCGACATAACAAAAGTTATTTTCTCGTTATAACGACTTCATTTTCTCGTGATATCGACATAACAAAAGTTGTTTTCTCGTTATAACGACTTAATTTTCTCGTGATATTGACATAACAAAAGTTGCTTTCTTGTTATAACGACTTAATTTTCTCGTGATATCGACATAACGAAAGTTGTTTTCTCGTTATAACGACTTCATTTTCTCGTGATATCGACATAACAAAAGTTGTTTTCTCGTTATAACGACTTAATTTTCTCGTGATATTGACATAACAAAAGTTGCTTTCTTGTTATAATGACTTAATTTTCTCATTATCTCGACATAACGAAAGTTGTTTTCTCGTTATAACGACTTAATTTTCTCGTTATAACAACAAAGTTTTTAAATTTTTTTTACAATGATTGTTTGATCTACTGTTGTTATAGTAACGAACTCAATCTGATGGACAGATAAACCATGCGCTCTTACTGTAGCCTATGTCTACAAGCTTCTGTTTGAAAAGAGCGTTCATGTGTAGCTATATGTAGGTTATATGTGTGTGTGTGTG
>NW_015506860.1:166502-167302 GCF_001515645.1 Sinocyclocheilus grahami | reverse complement strand
ATGTTCAGAGATTCAAACAAAAAGAATAAATAAATAGAACAAAATTGCAAGACTACAAGTGACGTCGCTAGCGGAAGTACAAGTGTCTGAGAGTGCAAAGCTGAGAGTGCAAGTGTCTGAGAGTGCAAAGCTGAGAGTGCAAGTACAAGTCTGCAGCCAGACCCTTTTGGAAGCGGATCACACTAGTAGCCATGATTAGCGCGGCTTTTGGCACTGAGCCAGAGAGGGGCCAAGTAATGCTTGTCAGTGTTTTCAACCACATAATGTTTTAGGCTATTTAATGTTTCAGACATTTAAAATACACATCATCACTATAAACCATTTATAATAGTAATAATAATATTATACACCGATGTATAATAATATATATTTTTCACGACAAACGCACATTGTATGTAGCCTACCTATAAAGTTCACTCTATTTTTCTCCCTATTTACCAGCCACACACTTTCATGTCTTTCAGAAGAAATGGCTGAATTCACGTGTTGTAAATCTGACAGGCTACTACATAGTAGCGCACATAGTCCCTAAACCAAGCCATCAGCTGTGGTCATTATGAATTGTTTGAGCCACAAAATACATTGACATACATTGAATAAATTTCCGTGCCTCATTTCTTGAAATTTGAATAATTTGTTGTTATCAATATTTGTTGAAGGACTACCCTATGTAAGAACATAAAATAATATACTTGCACTACTTGCAACTCGACTTGGACTTGTCTGTCTTGACTCAAGACTTGAATGCAAAGACCCAAGACTTACTTGTGACTTGCAAAACAATGACTTGGTCCCACCTC
>NW_015506860.1:161373-162446 GCF_001515645.1 Sinocyclocheilus grahami | reverse complement strand
AGTACCTTTTTAGAACATAGTTGTTTGCTGTTACTGGTCAAAAGCCCACATCTCTGTGATATTCTGGTTTGTAGAATGTTTATATGGCTTGGGTCTTGTACTTCCGAGGGACTTTTCATCTGATTCATCATCCAGAAAGTGAAAGCATAAAATAGCATCATAACAGCACATATCTCCTCAACAACAGAAAGCTCTGAAGAAACCGTCACTGATGTCTGCGAGCATAGGACTGAAACTGTGCAGGAAAGTGTACACACAGATAGGCTTTCTTCTTTCAATTCAAATCAGGAAGTCACTATTTCCAACTTTTACTAAGAAAAAAGTGACATAACACCACTTAACGTCAGATGTAGGCCTACAACTCATGTGGAAGTCAACTTTGATGCAGTCGCCCGCCGAGTTTATGACATCACGCGAACATGATGGCTAACAGCCAGATCATGTACACAAAAACATTAAGTTTTAATCAAAGAAAGTGAATAGCATAAAGTTAAAGTTAAGCTACATGATATCATGCTACTCTTATTATTTTAACAGACCTTTCTAAGGCTGTATGCTAGTGTGCGGTTCCGAATACAGCATTATCTTGTGTTCACAATGGACAACCTCAAGCTGCGTATATACTGAGCGTATCTCTTTATGCATAAATTATATTAGCTATCCTGCAACAAACTTATTTGTGTTTAATGCTTCCATCTTTGAACAATCCCAAAGATTCTGCCAGTTCATAGTGAGCGTTGCTTTAAATTTCTACAGACAACTGATATAAACACCCTCAGAAATGAAAATAATACATAATATGCTAGTCAAAACAGCAGAAATGCAACAAAAACTGAGGACAAAAATGTATAAAACAGCTTCACAGAGATCAATGACTCCCAGCGGTGAACCGTTCAAATTTCGAAACGTTTTGAAACCGTTATGATGTAACGAAGCCTCGTTTATGGAAATCACATGACTTTGGCAGTTTGATATGCGCTCCGATTCCGAAAATATTAGGTTTCCACACAGTGTGCCCTTTTTATAAATTGCATGTTCCCTTTCATGGGAACTTCGAACTGCGTCCTCTAGGG
>NW_015506860.1:118718-157806 GCF_001515645.1 Sinocyclocheilus grahami | reverse complement strand
TACTCAGGGAACCATGGTTACATAAGTAACCCGAGACGATTTTTCATTAATAGATAGTGTACACTGCAAACAGTATGCATATTGTATATTTCTGCGCCATCTAGTGTCCTAACTAGGAACTCACCATTCAAAGAATCCAGTTATTTATTATGATGGAATTAGTTGTTTTAATGGTAGTTATCACATGCATATATCTTTCAAGTTATTTTGCTTGTTTCAGAAATAAAACGGTGTGTATAAGGCTGATGCAAAGTTAAAGGTGAAAAAAAAAATATTCTGCTCATGGAAAGACATGATTCTTAATTGTCTTCAGAGTCATCCTCTTCTGTTCATGTGACATTGATCAGCTAGTCTTAATTATATGTCAAAAATTGCATTTTTGTTATATACTAACATCTTTCTATAATGATCATCAGTTGTTGATACTGATTTAATGCAAATGTCGCCATCTGGTGTGTTTCTGAAGAACAGCAGTTAAACAGCATCAGCACTGTGCAATCACAGAGCCGTTGTTCCCCCAGTGTTTTCAGTGTATGGGACTGTTCTGCAGATGAAAGTTGTTACACATAATGATGACACTTCAATACATCACCAGCATCACCTCTGTAGATGAAAGTTCTTCTAGAGGTGAGTAGCTTTATAATAATAACAACACTGTACAGTGCAATATGGTTTATTTATGGAAAACATAAGGTTGTGTGACAAAACCGACACACACCAACAACAACAATATAACAATAATATGATAATGTAAACGACCGTCGAAATTCGTTTATTAAACTTGACGCATTAGCTGTTATACAGAGTTTCTCAAAGGTAAAGTTAGCAGTAAACCGTGAACGACTGAGCTATAAAACCTCTAGAAACAATACATTCTATGCTTCAGCATTTAGCATTCTACTTATGTATTTGACAAACAACATGAAACATACCTTATGTTGATGGAAAGTAGGAAATAATATAATAAACTGACGCTTGACGTCATGATTTTACACATACGCGCCGGAGGGGAAACAATTCACCGGAACAACTACAGTACATCACATAGGCCTACATCAATCTGAATGACAACTGTCATTATGTAACACAGTCCACTGGAGGCGAGATTGATGAACCCCAGTGTAGTTTATTGACATGAAATCAAATAAAAATGTAGAAGTGGAAAACTAAACTTAAAACATGACCTGACTCGAAAATATCCATAAACATAGACTTAAGCATAAACATGAGCATTGACATGAACTTGACCTAGACATGAACTCATCAAACAGTGGGTAACCACCAGTACTAGACGAGAGACAACGGAAACATGAGCGCTAGAGAGAGAGAGAGTGAGAGAGAGACTAATGACTAACAAGGAACACCAGTGAACAATCAAACAAGGAACCAATCAGAACATGACACATACACGGGGGAGCACATGGCAGGCCAACATGAGGTACAAGGAAATACATGACAGGAAACATGAACCAAATTACAAAGTGAAAGACATAAGAAAAAAATGTGAACCAAAACCCAAACCAGTGTGACACATTAGTACAGAGTATTAGTTTACAATTAATAATGGCACTCATCCATTGACTGTAAAATAAATGCATCCTGGATCATTTTCTTACAAATGACCGTCAACAACAGAATGATGCTAACATCACAGTCATTCACTGCTCTTGGTTCAATGTGAATTCACATTATAAAGTTGTCTTTAACTATGAAACTGTTAGAAATGTAATTGTTTACTACTGTAATTATTCTGAAGTCACCATACTGGCGATTAGTGTTGCATGATATTGGGCCTTGTATGTTCATATTCAAATTTCTGATCAAGCCAAGTCAGAAGCGTGAAAAAAAGAGTCCAGACAGATACAAGAGAAGTCCTACTGTGAAATACTGTGATTTTAATACAAAGGTTATACTAGCGTCATGTCATCAGTTGCACATTGCACATTTACTGCACATTGTGTTTAGTTGTCTATTGTATGTCATTGCTGTTTTATACGTCATCTAGCACGGATATGAAAACCGTTAAAAGGATATAAGCATTTGAGCTTTAAATGGGGTTCATCGTATTTAGCAGTATACGTCTAATGAAGCATTCATTTATTTCAAAGAGCAATGTTTTCATTAGCTATGCTAAATGTGTGTGGTTGATTCAGATGCATGTCGGAGTCACACCTAAATAAACTATCAATACAGTTAAACCAAGCATAATGTTTATAGTCTGTTTATAGAGTGATTTACTAAGCATAAGCTGGAGTGTTATGCAGTTGTGTTTATGCAGCAGCAAATGGTCTATTGTTTGTATCTCTGGAGTATATGCTGTCTAAACTATAGATGAGAAAGTTAAGGTGAAATAGCAATCACATTCAATGGGGTTACAATGTTTGTTAGCTGCATAATATAATCAATAATCAATCAATAATATAATTTCAAGGGAAATGCTTAACATGTAGATGCAGCATCAGAACACGCTACTGTCATTCATTTATCACTTCCTATGGCTTTTCATTTATCAAATTATAGTATAAGAGTTATGTCAATTGTTACGACCCCAGGTCTAGGGTTCTGGGGGGAAACGTAAAATGCAGAGTAATAGTCAGCAGGTTACTTTTAAAGAACCCTCTCAGGGTTTTTTTATTAGTGAGGATAAGGAAATGAAATTTGTTTTGAAAGCGGTTGACACAAAGAGCAAGAACGCAAAAAACTTCAGGGCTAGGCCAGGCCAAAATAATAAACAAAAAGAACTACCTTAACCCAGAACTAAATGTCCTAACAAAAATAAAATGAAAAGAAAAATATAAACACTTCCCTTACTCCTTAACTAAACCAAAAGCAGGAGAAAAACATGTCCAAAAGTAAATGGCATATAGCCTCACAGCGTTCTTAAACCAAACTTATCAGCTTACATCAGTGGTATGTAACACTCAATGAAGGAGGGGAGGGAAAGAAAACGTGAGAGAGAGAACAGTAAATATTTCAATGGTTCACTCAAACATTCACCAATCTATCAAGTTACGATAACACAATCTCAACAACGTCCAACAAGATGAACAACGCATATTCTGCTCTCTCACGGCCCCCCTTCTCGAGTGCTGCTCTACGTTCTTCTTTTAAAAGATACCGGTGCTCCTCGCCACCTACCACCGCGCACGCTAGTAGCACGTCCAATTAAGGCAGGGCGACCTGCGAGAAACGGGACAGGAGAGACGAATAACTGGAAAGAGAACAACAACAAGAGAGAAAGAGACACACCAATACAGCAGCACCAATACAACCTCATGCATAACACAATAATTATCTAAATGACCTCATTGATGGTACTTTCTCAGGTAGTTGCTGGGTTTCTCTATCAGCTTGCAACGTGATATCTCTTGTTAACAAGAACACATAGTGAACATCTCTAGTGTACTTCTCTAGACAAGGTAGCCAAGGCACACACAGCCTTAGGTCACTAGTGTAAGCCGGTTGGCAAGGTAGCCAAGGCACACATATAGTAAAACATGTGGCCCCATTATATACTGTAATTTCACAAGAACCTTTTTTACAGCGACTGAGCGCATTAAACCAAGCATTTAAAAAAAAGGTTTATCTGTATTCTTCTTATTCTTTCATGTTTTCAGCTCGTCTGCCTGTTCCTGTCATCAGCAGTAACTCTTCACAATGTTCATCATCTTCATCATCATCATCATCACAGCAGAATTGTTCACTGGTGTGTTCAGTGGTGAATGTGGGTCATGTGACTCTCTCCTGGTACAAAGGAAACAGTTTATTGTCCAGCATCAGTGTGTCTGATCTCAGCATCAGTCTCTCTCTACCTCTGGAGGTGGAATATCAGGATAAAAACAGCTACAGCTGTGTGCTCAACAATCCCATCAGCAACCAGACTCAACATCTGGACATCACTCAACTCTGTCACACATGTTCAGGTACGACGGTGTCAATATGTGTTTATTTACTCACCTAATCTCTGTCTTCTGTTGTAGATCAAACTGACACATTCACTTACATTAATGATTACCATTCCAGACTCAGTCTCTCTGATAGAGTTGTTCTCTGCGGCTGCTGCTGGATCTCTGTTGATTATGGCTGGATTTGGGATCTTCTGCATCTACAGGAAACACAGAAAATCAGAACAACAAGGCAAGTGTTACAGACTGACATTAACACTGATTTTTGTAGTTAACACTCTCTAGTTTCTATTTATGACAAGAACCAAGATAATATGTGTAGTTATTGAGTTTGAACATTTCTGTAGATTTCACTCATATCATAATACATGTCTGTTTGTATATGCAATGACAATGAATGTGTCACTTAACTCGCCTCACTCGCACAAACAAATTCTTACTAAAAGCTTTTTTTTTTTTTGATATTAGCCTCAAATTTGGAACACAGCTTGTTTAGATTATTTAAAACTTGTTTTAAAACACGTTTTTTTCTTTCTTTCAATTTTTTATGACAATATTGTCATCTTGAAAAAGAGAGCAGACTTAAGCCTGTGTTCCAAAGCATTCAAGATTTATGACAGTTTAAGTTGGGAATGCTTAAAAAGTAAATATATTAATTATAACTACTGCACACGTATAATTTAATACCATAAAATTCCCTTAAAAATACAAAATATTTAATAAAAAACATTATAAAATTAAAATATAGTACAGTCATTTCATTGCACAAAAAAACAAAAAATAAAACACGAACAGCACTAGAGGGTTAAGCTTTAATTTCAGCATACAAAGCATGCAAATTACATTTATTAAACATCCTGCCTGGGTTTGATTGGTAAATAACTATATTTAAAGAATATTTCTTTACATTTAATGATAAACACCACATACTCTGTTTAGAATTTGTGTGAAAAATTATAGACCTAATGTCAAATTACATTTGTTAATGCCATTTTAAAGCATTTCAGTTATAAATTATGTGTTAACTAGTCTTGATTCAACATTAACATTAAAGTGCTACCTATTGCAATACAATATAGTCACGTAATAGCAACGCTCTCACACATATTTGGCTATTTTAACTGCGCTTGTTTCCGTCATTGGTATAAGTGGCAGTGGGTGGCAATAAACAAAAAATGTACAGTTTTATACCATCGTGCTGACAACGTTTCTTTAGTCTTTCGGCAAGCCTGAACCACTGTAGGGAAACCACCCTTACAGCACCATATCAGATATTTATAAACACCATAAGAGCATCATTCCATGAAAAAACTATATCACATTACAACTTCAGGATGAACCTTATTTTCTCGTGTTATGCAATTTTTTTTACAGAAAGCTGAAAAGGAGGATCATGTGGATTATGCACCAATCGCAAAGAGAAGATGATCAAACTTCGGTCGTTTAGCTGTGTGTGGCTTGCGACAGCTTTTGAGTCTGAGTCTTTGGTGAGAATCAGTCATCCTGAGGGGTTTAAAGTGTCAAATGGTCTCGTAAAAACTTAAAAAATTACTTGCCTTGTAATACAAGGACTTTTGACAAATTATAAATCGGATGGAGCAATTTCATGTTTAACCCTTAAATGTGTGCAAATCTCATGAAAATAGCCAAAATGCAGATGCACAATACTCATCAAAAGGAGTGAAGACTGCTATGGTCACATTTATTTACACCTCTACACAAAAGTGTTTTGATCTTGTGGTCGCTGTCTGTTTGGGAGGGTGTCTCTGAGGTGTGGAAAGTGTGTCAATAGCTTTTTTCCGTTCCTGCTCACATGAAACCCTTTCTCTTCTGCTCAACACAAAATCAGCAGTAGGCCTACTATACTAAACGTATCAATGCCGTTGTTTGACAAAAAGGTCTTAAATCATATGGAATTTACTGTGGAATATGAAAATATCATACATTATTTTGTTTGCATATGCATCATGATCTTATTTAATCATGCAGTGATCGAGCAGTTTAGTTATAGTTCCTTCGAAGAACTATTCTATTCTTTTTTAAGTATAAAGGTGTTTTCTTAAGTCAATAAAGGCCATATCCTGTTTCTGTCTGGGAGTAATTTTAAGAATAAATGCAATGTGTGATTAACAGTTTATGATTGATGGTTGCTACAAGAAATAATATTGCTAATAATAATCTTTTAATTTTTTCAAGTAGCATAACAGTTCTGCCGTCCAAAGGTGAAATGTAAATTGTCAAATTATACTGTACAAATTTAAATCAGTTCACTCAATCAGAATTTCAAAATTCAAAAGCAATGCCATTTACCCCTTTTTTTTTTCTTCTGATTTCCAGTGTTGGTGAGGTTACTGTGTTTTGTCTTTTTAGGCATGTAGAGAGACACCTGATCCATAATATCATGTGAATGATCACTCTTTGTCAAAACAAAATGAGATTTAAGACAAATTATAAATGAAAAGATGTCCTTTTATTATTGCTTGGACGAAATGCTGAACATTTCTTTGTGAAATTTAAATATGACATTTTAAAACAAACCCCAAATCAAATAAATAAACAACACAAATAAAAGCAAGCTAAGGCTTTGCCTGTGCTCTTTCCATTCAGTTAGAGGCAACCAACTTGTATTTTAATCATGATCCAAACAAAGATGCTGCATGAGCAGTTTTCCATCTAAATTAGATCAGAGATACGTTCATATGAACTCCTACCCCGAACTGTATCGCGATTCATTTATTATCTGTATCGTCACATATTTGTATTGATTTTCAACTGGCTCACGGTGCCCTAGTTACAACATATAATAGCAGGGGTTAACTGGTCATGTTAACCAGATAAACATTGACCTTTTGGTATTTCATTAAACAATAAATACATCGCACAGGCCCCTAAAATCAGAAATATACATAGGACTTGATTCAAGAATTCTGTCTGATGAATCCAACATGAGCATATGTGTTTTGGTGAATTGTTCAAGAGCTAAAAACAGCCAACCCAAGATCAAGATCAGAGAAAACGTTCTCAAAATATCTCACCTTAAGTTCCAGCTCTAGAACTGCCCGCCACCTGAGGATGACCAATCAGGGAGCAAAACACGAGTGATGAAGTCCTACAAATGAGACAACCCCTTTTTTTTCTTCTTCATTTAATTAAGGGGAAAATACTTTGTTTAATAAATGAATAGGCCTAGTTTGCAAATATGAGGTTCTATGTTCTGGTGGATATTAGCACCAAACATATGTGGTTGCTAGGTTGTTTTTACTGGTCTAAAGCCCACATCTCTGTGATATTCTGGCTTGTATATGGCTTGGGTCTCTCCTTCAATGTGCTCTCGAGGGACTTCTCACCTGATTCATCATCCAGCAGGTGAAATCATAAGTCTGGTCACTTAAAATAACAGCACAAGTCTCCTCAACCATACAAATGCTTTTGAATCAGTCATTGATGCCTGTTTCCCTATTTATTATTCTTACATTTTATTTTTGCGAGATCAGCAACACGCACAGTGTGTCCTTTTTATAAACTGTCTGATATTCTATTTATATTAAAAGTGTACGCTACGAACAGTATGCATACTCTGTATTAGAGCATCATCTAGTGTCGTAACACAACATTTAAAGAATCCAGTTATTATGGTTGAATCAGATACAATAATGGTAATGGTATTTATTTATTTTTTTAATGGTATTTAGCACATGAACATACATATATATTTCAAGTTATTGATGCTTGTTTCAGAAATTAAATGGTATAGAGGCTGATGCAAAGTTAAAGGAGAAAAAAAATCCAAAAACATTCTGCTTGTGGAAAGGCATGTGATTCTTGACTTTTACTACAAAATTAAACCTCTTTATATGCACAGATAATTTATACTATTTGAGTAACTTATTACAAACACTGGAAAATTAATGTTAATGAAACAAAATCATATGTCCAGTTCCAGACGGTCAAGTAGAGAGGTTTAGATAAAGAGGTTTGAGTTACTAATCAGAATCAGAAAGGGCTTTTGTTACAGAGCTGACGAGACGTGAGACGTGCGGATCCATCTGCAAGGCTTTATTGTGGAGAAGATATTGTTTACACACACAAGGAATTTGTCTTGGTGTTAGGAGCTTCCAGTACAGAAAGTACAAACATAGTGCAGACAAACATATAATTAAGGTAATAAAAACACTAATAATAAAGAGAATAGACAATAAATCATAAATAACAATAGTAATAAAAATATACAGAAAAGAAAAATGTCCATAGACAGAACTGTGAATGTGCATGTGTCCTATGTACAGACGAAGGTTTGATGAGTTATTTACAGATGTGCAGTACTGAGGTGTGTTATGTATTGTTCAGGTGGGAAATGGCCTGTGTTAAACATTTAACCTGGTAAAAAAAGTATTTATTTAATGTTATCTGTGTTATATTTCATCTGCAACAGCAATGTAAACTTTTATAAACATCCATTTGGTTGTTAACTTTTAAATGCATCATTATGCGGAAAATATGAGCAGAGTTCTCGGCATAAAGACCCTCGACTGGCAGATCAACGTGCTACCACTTTTCCCTCCGATATGGTAGGAAGTTAAATTGGAGGATATAAACTGTGACAAGATGATTGACAGGCCAGTTTACAGTGACAGGGTCCGTGTAATTATGCGACAGAGCAGACCGTTAAAGACGCAATTGTATGACGTGATAGTATTTCCCAAACTTGTGTACTCTTCTACTCTTTTTTCTTCACCAAAAAAGTACATACTTTAAAGGTAGGGTATGTAATTTTTCAAAAACGCTTTAGAAAACTGATTCGGGCCAAATAGCAAAAGAAACTTGTAGCCAATCAGCAATAAGGGGCGTGTCTACTCGTGATGTGGCGGAGAGAGCGTTCAGTGCACAGGACGGACATTAGCCGAGCCGAGCGACAGAAAGATAGAGATGGCGGATAAAAAAACAAAAGAGGAACTGAAGTCTCGCACAGGCACAAGTCTTTCTTTCCAAGAAAAATGAATTTAAAGCCAGAATATATATAAAATATATTGAAATAAATTAGGTTAAATATTTCAAGAGGGTTACCAATGGGTATGTTTAGGGTTAGGAGTTAGTTAGGACAATAAAGAAGTGTATACAATTAAACAAATACATAATTCCTTAAAAATTATAATATACAGAATTGAATAGCAAGTGCTATAAAATAGTATGAACCGTTAATACATACATATAGTGCCTATAGAAAGTCTTCATACCCCTTCATTTTTTTCACATTTTGTTATGTTGTGTTATGTTAAACTGCTTTAAATTTCTTTTCTTTTTTTATAATATATAATAAAATAATAATAATAATATTAAATCTACACCCCACTTACCATAATGACAAAGCAAAAACGGGATTTATCACAACTTTGCCAATTTATTAAAAGGGAAACACTGAAAAAAAATGACATTGTACAAGTCTTCATACCCTTTGCTTTGACACTTGAAATTTAGATCAGGAGCATTCCAGTTTCACTGGATCATCTTTGAGATGTTTCTAGACTCTGACTGGCGTTAACCTGTGGCAGATTCAGTTGATTGGACATGATTTGGAAAGGCACACACATCTGTCTATATAAAGTTTAACAGCTGAAATGGATGTCAGAGCAAAAACTAAGCCATGAGGTCAAAGGAATGGCCTGCAGAGCTGAGAGACAGGATTATGTTGAGACAGACCTGGGGAAGACAAGAAAAATTCTGCTGTGTTGAAAGTTCACAGGAGCACTTAGCCTCCATAATCCTTAATGGATGAAGTTTGAAACAATCAGGACTATTCCTAGATGTAGCTTCCTGGCCAAACTGAGCAATCGAAGGAGAAGGGTCTTGGTTAGAGAGGTGACCAAGACACTGATGGTCACTCTGGTTGAGCTCCATGATCTTATATGGAGATGGGAGAAACTTACAGAAGGATACAAATGACTAGGGCTAAGGCAAATGACTAGGGCTAAGGCAAATGACTAGGGCTAAGGCAAATGACTAGGGCTAAGGCAAATGACTAGGGCTAAGGCAAATGACTAGGGCTAAGGCAAATGACTAGGGCTAAGGCAAATGACTAGGGCTAAGGCAAATGACTAGGGCTAAGGCAAATGACTAGGGCTAAGGCAAATGACTAGGGCTAAGGCAAATGACTAGGGCTAAGGCAAATGACTAGGGCTAAGGCAAATGACTAGGGCTAAGGCAAATGACTAGGGCTAAGGCAAATGACTAGGGCTAAGGCAAATGACTAGGGCTAAGGCAAATGACTAGGGCTAAGGCAAATGACTAGGGCTAAGGCAAATGACTAGGGCTAAGGCAAATGACTAGGGCTAAGGCAAATGACTAGGGCTAAGGCAAATGACTAGGGCTAAGGCAAATGACTAGGGCTAAGGCAAATGACTAGGGCTAAGGCAAATGACTAGGGCTAAGGCAAATGACTAGGGCTAAGGCAAATGACTAGGGCTAAGGCAAATGACTAGGGCTAAGGCAAATGACTAGGGCTAAGGCAAATGACTAGGGCTAAGGCAAATGACTAGGGCTAAGGCAAATGACTAGGGCTAAGGCAAATGACTAGGGCTAAGGCAAATGACTAGGGCTAAGGCAAATGACTAGGGCTAAGGCAAATGACTAGGGCTAAGGCAAATGACTAGGGCTAAGGCAAATGACTAGGGCTAAGGCAAATGACTAGGGCTAAGGCAAATGACTAGGGCTAAGGCAAATGACTAGGGCTAAGGCAAATGACTAGGGCTAAGGCAAATGACTAGGGCTAAGGCAAATGACTAGGGCTAAGGCAAATGACTAGGGCTAAGGCAAATGACTAGGGCTAAGGCAAATGACTAGGGCTAAGGCAAATGACTAGGGCTAAGGCAAATGACTAGGGCTAAGGCAAATGACTAGGGCTAAGGCAAATGACTAGGGCTAAGGCAAATGACTAGGGCTAAGGCAAATGACTAGGGCTAAGGCAAATGACTAGGGCTAAGGCAAATGACTAGGGCTAAGGCAAATGACTAGGGCTAAGGCAAATGACTAGGGCTAAGGCAAATGACTAGGGCTAAGGCAAATGACTAGGGCTAAGGCAAATGACTAGGGCTAAGGCAAATGACTAGGGCTAAGGCAAATGACTAGGGCTAAGGCAAATGACTAGGGCTAAGGCAAATGACTAGGGCTAAGGCAAATGACTAGGGCTAAGGCAAATGACTAGGGCTAAGGCAAATGACTAGGGCTAAGGCAAATGACTAGGGCTAAGGCAAATGACTAGGGCTAAGGCAAATGACTAGGGCTAAGGCAAATGACTAGGGCTAAGGCAAATGACTAGGGCTAAGGCAAATGACTAGGGCTAAGGCAAATGACTAGGGCTAAGGCAAATGACTAGGGCTAAGGCAAATGACTAGGGCTAAGGCAAATGACTAGGGCTAAGGCAAATGACTAGGGCTAAGGCAAATGACTAGGGCTAAGGCAAATGACTAGGGCTAAGGCAAATGACTAGGGCTAAGGCAAATGACTAGGGCTAAGGCAAATGACTAGGGCTAAGGCAAATGACTAGGGCTAAGGCAAATGACTAGGGCTAAGGCAAATGACTAGGGCTAAGGCAAATGACTAGGGCTAAGGCAAATGACTAGGGCTAAGGCAAATGACTAGGGCTAAGGCAAATGACTAGGGCTAAGGCAAATGACTAGGGCTAAGGCAAATGACTAGGGCTAAGGCAAATGACTAGGGCTAAGGCAAATGACTAGGGCTAAGGCAAATGACTAGGGCTAAGGCAAATGACTAGGGCTAAGGCAAATGACTAGGGCTAAGGCAAATGACTAGGGCTAAGGCAAATGACTAGGGCTAAGGCAAATGACTAGGGCTAAGGCAAATGACTAGGGCTAAGGCAAATGACTAGGGCTAAGGCAAATGACTAGGGCTAAGGCAAATGACTAGGGCTAAGGCAAATGACTAGGGCTAAGGCAAATGACTAGGGCTAAGGCAAATGACTAGGGCTAAGGCAAATGACTAGGGCTAAGGCAAATGACTAGGGCTAAGGCAAATGACTAGGGCTAAGGCAAATGACTAGGGCTAAGGCAAATGACTAGGGCTAAGGCAAATGACTAGGGCTAAGGCAAATGACTAGGGCTAAGGCAAATGACTAGGGCTCCGTAAGGTAGCTATCTCTAGGAGAGTGATAAACGCTGAAATAATACTCGGCAGAGGGAAGGGATCAGAGTGAGTGTTAAATAGTGAGGGAGTGATATGAAACAGCTGGGTGCAATCAGTGTAAACAGGTGTGTGCAATTCGTGCTGAGTGCAATCAGTGCAATGCATGATGGGAAATGTAGTCCGGGGTGATGTGCAACAGTGTGTAGTGCGAGAGTCAATGAATTGGAAAGTTCATGGACCGGATTCGTGACAGCTTTATTGTTTACACACACAAGGAATTTGTCTTGGTGTTAGGAGCTTCCAGTACAGAAAGTACAAACATAGTGCAGACAAACATATAATTAAGGTAATAAAAACACTAATAATAAAGAGAATAGACAATAAATCATAAATAACAATAGTAATAAAAATATACAGAAAAGAAAAATGTCCATAGACAGAACTGTGAATGTGCATGTGTCCTATGTACAGACGAAGGTTTGATGAGTTATTTACAGATGTGCAGTACTGAGGTGTGTTATGTATTGTTCAGGTGGGAAATGGCCTGTGTTAAACATTTAACCTGGTAAAAAAAGTATTTATTTAATGTTATCTGTGTTATATTTCATCTGCAACAGCAATGTAAACTTTTATAAACATCCATTTGGTTGTTAACTTTTAAATGCATCATTATGCGGAAAATATGAGCAGAGTTCTCGGCATAAAGACCCTCGACTGGCAGATCAACGTGCTACCACTTTTCCCTCCGATATGGTAGGAAGTTAAATTGGAGGATATAAACTGTGACAAGATGATTGACAGGCCAGTTTACAGTGACAGGGTCCGTGTAATTATGCGACAGAGCAGACCGTTAAAGACGCAATTGTATGACGTGATAGTATTTCCCAAACTTGTGTACTCTTCTACTCTTTTTTCTTCACCAAAAAAGTACATACTTTAAAGGTAGGGTATGTAATTTTTCAAAAACGCTTTAGAAAACTGATTCGGGCCAAATAGCAAAAGAAACTTGTAGCCAATCAGCAATAAGGGGCGTGTCTACTCGTGATGTGGCGGAGAGAGCGTTCAGTGCACAGGACGGACATTAGCCGAGCCGAGCGACAGAAAGATAGAGATGGCGGATAAAAAAACAAAAGAGGAACTGAAGTCTCGCACAGGCACAAGTCTTTCTTTCCAAGAAAAATGAATTTAAAGCCAGAATATATATAAAATATATTGAAATAAATTAGGTTAAATATTTCAAGAGGGTTACCAATGGGTATGTTTAGGGTTAGGAGTTAGTTAGGACAATAAAGAAGTGTATACAATTAAACAAATACATAATTCCTTAAAAATTATAATATACAGAATTGAATAGCAAGTGCTATAAAATAGTATGAACCGTTAATACATACATATAGTGCCTATAGAAAGTCTTCATACCCCTTCATTTTTTTCACATTTTGTTATGTTGTGTTATGTTAAACTGCTTTAAATTTCTTTTCTTTTTTTATAATATATAATAAAATAATAATAATAATATTAAATCTACACCCCACTTACCATAATGACAAAGCAAAAACGGGATTTATCACAACTTTGCCAATTTATTAAAAGGGAAACACTGAAAAAAAATGACATTGTACAAGTCTTCATACCCTTTGCTTTGACACTTGAAATTTAGATCAGGAGCATTCCAGTTTCACTGGATCATCTTTGAGATGTTTCTAGACTCTGACTGGCGTTAACCTGTGGCAGATTCAGTTGATTGGACATGATTTGGAAAGGCACACACATCTGTCTATATAAAGTTTAACAGCTGAAATGGATGTCAGAGCAAAAACTAAGCCATGAGGTCAAAGGAATGGCCTGCAGAGCTGAGAGACAGGATTATGTTGAGACAGACCTGGGGAAGACAAGAAAAATTCTGCTGTGTTGAAAGTTCACAGGAGCACTTAGCCTCCATAATCCTTAATGGATGAAGTTTGAAACAATCAGGACTATTCCTAGATGTAGCTTCCTGGCCAAACTGAGCAATCGAAGGAGAAGGGTCTTGGTTAGAGAGGTGACCAAGACACTGATGGTCACTCTGGTTGAGCTCCATGATCTTATATGGAGATGGGAGAAACTTACAGAAGGATAGATATCACTGCGACACCACCAATCTTGGAATTGGAATTGGAATTTACAAAAATACATCTAAATAAAAGATTCTCTGGTCTGATGAACCTCAATTCATTGTTCATCTGAGGGAAACCAAGCACTGCTTATCACCTGAATAATACCATCCCAACGGTGAAGCGTGGTGGTGGCGGCATCATGCAGTGGGGTGTTTTTCAGCGGCAGGGACTGGGGAAGTGATCAGAAAATATGGAAAGCTGAATGCAGCTAAATACAGAGATATCCTTAATGAAAACTTGGTTCAGAGCACTCAGAACCTCAGACTGGGCTGAAAGTTCACCTTCCAACATGACAAATACCCTACGCACACAGCAAAGACAATGCAGCAGTGGCTTAGGGACGACTCTATGAACGTCCTTGAGTGGCCTGGCCAATCAGACATCTTTGGAGAAACCTATAAATGGCTGTCCACCGATGGTCCCCCAGCCACCCCGACAGAGCTTGAGATGATCTAAAGAGAAGAATGTCAAAAAACCCAAATGCAGCTGTGCAAAGCTTGTTGCATCATACACGAAAATACCTGAGGCTGTAATTGTTTTTGAGTTAAGGGTATGAAGACTTGTGCAATGTCATTTTTTTCAGTGTTTCCTTTTTAATATATACAAAAAAAAATATATATATATATTTTTTTATTTTTTTTAAAATCTATAGGGTCCTAGAAATGCGGTCCTGAAACTACAGCCTCCGGTATTGCAGGAATACCCTACTCGCAACAACAGCTTTATTAAAAATGCACATTCATTCTCTGCGCTTTGTCATTATTGTGAGTGGGGTGTAGATTTATGTGGGGAAAAAAAGTTATTTAAAGCAGTTTAACAACGCAACATAAAATGTAAAAAAAAAAAAAAAAAGAATGGGTATGAAGACTTTCTATAGGCACTGTATATACAAAAAAAAATAAATAAATATTTTTTTTTTTTTCAGTGTTTCCGTTTTAATAAATTTGCAAAGTTGTGCTAAATCTGGGTTTTGCTTTGTCATTATTGTGAGTGGGGTGTAGATTTATGTGGGGAAAAAAAGTTATTTAAAGCAGTTTAACAACGCAACATAAAATGTAAAAAAAAAAAAAAAAAGAATGGGTATGAAGACTTTCTATAGGCACTGTATATACAAAAAAAAATATATATATATATTTTTTTATTTTTTTTAAAATCTATAGGGTCCTAGAAATGCGGTCCTGAAACTACAGCCTCCGGTATTGCAGGAATACCCTACTCGCAACAACAGCTTTATTAAAAATGCACATTCATTCTCTGCCAGCAGGAGGCGCTTTCGGATCTGTTTCCCCGGTAACCAGTGTTGCCAGATGTAAGATAATTATCGTATTTGTACGAAAATTTTGACCTCTGTACGATGCACGATCAATAATTTTAAAAAAATCCCATAATGTACGTTAATTTCAGAATTTTGTGACTCTTCAAATGATGGTAGTTGTAATCATAGGGTTTCTATACTCATCCAAGAAATCGGCTCATTACAGACACTATAAATGCGCTCGTGCACACCTCAGAGTGTGTTAAGAATTCAGGAGGGTGCCCTGCTTTTAAGCCAATGAGTACTATCTTGCGATCCATGACGGCAAGAACCCCCTCAACATCTGGCAACACGCAGGCTTCCGATGACAGAGACTCACAGGTGGAGTTATTTATCTAGATTTTTTATCTATTGTGGTAATTTGCAGGTTTTGTCAAAAAGTTGTTGGTCTAGATCAGGGTTCCTCAAATCTTGCCCTGGAGGGCCAATGCGCTGCAGAGTTTAGCTCCAACCCTGATCAAACTCACCTACCTGTGATTTTCTAATGATCCTGAAGACATTGATTAGCTTGCTCAGGTGTGTTTGATTAGGGTTAGAGCTAAACTCTGCAGGAAAGTTGATCTCATGGGCCAGATTTGAGGATCCCTGGTCTAGACAAATAGCTGTATTCTGTACGTTTGACTTATGTATGATAATTTTCTTCCAAATACGATAATTTTGAGCTTCTGGTACGATACTTGGACATTTTCAATCTGGCAACACTGCCGGTAACGGCAGAACACAAAGCAGCGGTGCATGTTTCAAAGTCTGTGCTGCGCTGCTTTGTGTTCTGCCGTTACCATGCCATATTTATTTAGTAAAATCATAGCCTTTTGAAGTTTAATCGTAACATTAAGCTGTATTGCAATTCTGGTCTGTACCCAAATTTAAGACCTCTTGAAATCATAATTAAGACTTCCTTGTAAAATTTAAGACTATTTATGACCTTAAATTTAAGACTTTTTTTAAGGCTGCGCTTAAATCCTGCCTTTTTATTTTCCGTATTTGCAACCCTATTGTGAAACATTCTTAAATCAAGATTTATTTGAGAAGCAAAATTACTTAAGATGTTAAGTCTGAAAAATTAAAGTTTATGCTTAAAAATATAGAAATATAAAGTTGTTTTCTTTATAAATTAAGATTTTCTGACACCACTGGCAGATTATTATTATTATTATTTATTTTATTTGCAATAAGCACAAACTTAATTAATGCTTTTTTTTTCAGGAAACAAGACATTATATCTTAATTATTCTTCTTAAAGGGTTAGTTCACCCAAAAATGAAAATTGGGCTGTTTTACTCACCCCCGAGGCATCCTAGGTGTATATGACTTTCTTCTTTCAGACGAATCCAGTCAGTTATATTAAAAATTGTCTTTGATCTTTCAAGCTCTATCATTGCAGTCAGCGGGTGTTACATTGCTTCAGTCCAAAAGAAGTGAAATAAAAATCGCCCATCCATAAAAAAAGTGCTTCACACGGCTCCGGGGGGTGAACAAAGGCCTCCTGTAGCGAATCTATAAGTTTTTGTAAGAAAAATAACCATATTCAAGATGTAATAATCACTTTAATGTAGCTTGGGCCAACAGTTGTACACAGAAGCAGCTCCGGGAGGATGAAGAATGAGGTCGGCATTGCGCATGCGCCGGAGAGTCTCGTGAAAACCAACGTTTGTTTACAGAAGCAAAGTTTCCTTACTTTAGCAAAGCAAAACCAGTCTCCTCTTGGCTTATATCGAAATCCTCCGACATTCTTTTTTACAAATCCCCGATTTATACTTCTAATAAGTGACCGTTGTTTTGTTTTGATCTCTCCGCTGTGCTTCCGCATTCGTCACTTCTGAGCGGCGCATGCGCAGCGCTGACCTCATACGTCATCCTCCCGGGAACTGCTGCTGTTAACAACAGTGAGCGCAAGCTAGATTAAAGTGATTGTTACATTTTGAATATGGATATTTTTCTTACAAAAACCCATCGATTCGCTACAGGAGGCCTTTGTTCACCCCCCGGAGCCGTGTGAGACATTTTTTTTTATGGATGGGCGCTTTTTATTTCACTTCTTTTGGACTGAAGCACTGCAACACCCGCTTTTCGTCTGAAAGAAGAAAGTCATATACACCTAGGATGTCTCGGGGTAGAGTAAAACGCAGCCTAATTTTAATTTTTGGGTGAACTAACCCTTTAAGTAAATGCATCTTGATGTAATGGAAAACAACAAAAATACTGAGAAAAGATTTTTTCCCATTGTAATGTACATCTTGGTGAGGTATTTGCAAAAATGCAATCTGTCCTATCAGTGAGGATGACAGATATGACCGATATGTCAAACCAGATCAGTGCATTAACTGTATACATAGTTGGCCTCAGTCTGATTTAAGGACATCCCATAACTCAAAGGAATCTCTTTTGGATCATCATCATCCTTCTGTAAGAAAACACATTCAAATAAGGTAAAATTACTAAGGAGGTCTGATGTTTAAGTTACAAAAACAACAAAATAAACTCAGCAAAAAAATAAATGTACCTGCCTCAGTATAATGTATTTGAAAGATAATCCAAATAAGCTTTACAGATCTTCACTGGAAAGAGTTTAAACAATGTTTTTCATGCTTGTTTGATGAACATAAACAATTATTGCATGCACTTAACAGGTGGAGGAAAATTAATGTCAGAGTTCCAATAACTTAGGGCACTAAAGAGACCTTTCAATAGACTGTGAAAAACACCAGTGTAAAGATGCTCAGGGTCTCTGATCAGCTGTGTGAAAATGCCATAGACGTGCTGCAGGAGGCATGAGGACTGCAGGTGAGACCAGAGCAATTAACTGCAGCGTCTGTAATGTAAGACACCTAAGACAGAGCTACAGCAAGACAGAAGGACAGCTGTTCATCCTGACAGAGCCAAACCACGTGTGAGCCACCAGATGTGTTCGAAAAAAATCTTCTAGGTGGAAGAGTGGAGTAACATCTCACAGCAAGAACTGGCAAGTCTATGAAGATGAGATGCACTGTAGTATTTACACACAAGAAACCCTCTTCCATTACTGTTCATCAAATGCCTGTGACATTTGTGTTTCTAAGACAGAGCTACAGCAAGACAGAAGGACAGCTGTTCATCCTGACAGAGCCAAACCACGTGTGAGCCACCAGATGTGTTCGAAAAAATCTTCTAGGTGGAAGAGTGGAGTAACATCTCACAGCAAGAACTGGCAAGTCTATGAAGATGAGATGCACTGTAGTATTTACACACAAGAAACCCTCTTCCATTACTGTTCATCAAATGCCTGTGACATTTGTGTTGTTTATGTCTCAGTTGTTGAGTCTTTTTATGTTCATACAAATATTTACACATAAAAAGAAATTTGAAGAAGGTTTTATTTATTTTTTGCTGAGTTTACTAGAGACTTGGAATTGTGTTCGTTCCGGTTGTTTGTGGAGAGGTTTTCTTTCCATAATCGTTTAACACAATGTCTTAAACTGCATCAGGTGGTCATCTTCTTTAATATAAACTTGAAGTATTGTTATTTCAATATCACATCTAGAATTCTTGAACTGATGTATTGATGTGTTTTCTAATAAGACAACTGCTCTGCAAAAAAACATTGCACTTTATGTTGTTATATTAATTGTTGTTTAGTTTATTTGGGAGTTATTTGTGTTTTTGATTGTTTTGACACTGCCTCAATGGTGAATATCTGCTTCCACGTTGTTAAATATAAAGGACAAAAAGATGACTATTCACAGTTTACATTTTTGTTTCAGCCAACGATAAAAAAGAATTATAATTATATAATAATAACATACGAAATGTATTCATACCACTCTTCTTTTAAATGTTTTTTTAGTGCACAGTAACTCTCATACAGTATATCTGGTTAAATGAGCAGTATGTAATACCTACATTCTGTGCTGCTTGTCTGTATCTCCTGCGGCGACAGTAAACCACAGCAGCAGTTACAGCTGCAGTCACCAGCAGAACAACAACCGCAATACATATTCCTGCAGCAGCAGCTGAAGACAGACCTGAACCTGGAACAGATCAAGAGAAGCAGTCATTATTACTAGAGAGTGAATGATAATCCATCCAGTACTTAACAATATCTTCTGACTGATAATTACACCTTTATACATTGGTCATCAGGTGTATGACATTGTTTTAACTGATAAATGGTGCCGTCAGGTGTTTTTAGCTACTGCAACTCAAACAGCATCTGCACTTTGAGCTTAACTGGACGCAGCAGCGCTCACAGGAATGCTGGCTGATATTATGCATTTTGCATGTTAATAACATTAGTCAAAGTGTCACACTTTTTTTTTTAACAGTCCACAACCCAACACAGTGGGTTGATCTAAAATATTGAAAAAATTCCTCAAAAGAAAATACACTGAATGACTAAATTACACTCACCAGTGACAGAAACACTGACACTCTTGACCCTCCTAAAACTGAAGCTGCTGCTACCGCTGTTGACCTGTAGTTGATAAAGTCCAGAGTCTGTGGTTCTGGTGTTTGTGATGGTCAGAGATCCAGTCTGATGATTCAGCTGCAGTCTGTCTCTGAATCTCTCTTTACACTGATCATCTGTACAGATCTTACTCTGATCTCCAGTGATTTCAGCGATGAGAATGTCATTAAAAAACCACGTCATCACTTCATTTGGGTGTTTTGTTACACCAGGATCTAAAGTGACAGATTCTCCCTCCTTCACTGACTTTCTCTTCATTTCATCTCGTTCAGCAGCAGAAACACCTGAAACACAAACCAACAGCTGCTGGAGGATCTTGTATTTTAAGTCTACATCTTGTATTTTACACATATATAAACTGCATTCAAACACTCATTAAATGACTTGACCTGTAGTTGATAAAGTCCAGAGTCTGTGGTTCTGGTGTTTGTGATGGTCAGAGATCCAGTCTGATGATTCAGCTGCAGTCTGTCTCTGAATCTCTCTTTACACTGATCATCTGTACAGATCTTACTCTGATCTCCAGTGATTTCAGCGATGAGAATGTCAGTAAAATACCACGTCATCACATCATTTGGGTGTTTTGTTACAGCAGGATCTAAAGTGACAGCTTCTCCCTCCTTCACTGACTTTCTCTTCATTTCATCTCGTTCAGCAGCAGAAACACCTGAAACACAAACCAACAGCTGCTGGAGGATCTTGTATTTTAAGTCTACATCTTGTATTTTACACATATATAAACTGCATTCAAACACTCATTAAATGACTCACCAGTGACGGAAACACCAAAGATAATTTCACTGTCGCTGCTGCTGCTGCTGCTGCTGAGTACCACTAGTTTATAAAGTCCAGAGTGTGTGGTGTTGATGTTCATGATGGTCAGAGATCCAGTCTGATGATCCAGCTGCAGTCTGTCTCTGAATCTCTCAGTGCCTTCATTACACTGAACATCTGTACAGATCTCACTGAGATCGCCACTGATTTGAGCAATGCGAAGGTCGCTGAAATACCATTTAATGTCCTCTTGCTGGTTTGTTTGAACCCCAGTGTGTAGAGTGACTGAATCTCCCTCCATCACTGACACCGAGGAAGATAATTTCACTGTCGCTGCTGCTGCTGCTGAGTACCACTAGTTTATAAAGTCCAGAGTGTGTGGTGTTGATGTTCATGATGGTCAGAGATCCAGTCTGATGATCCAGCTGCAGTCTGTCTCTGAATCTCTCAGTGCCTTCATTACACTGAACATCTGTACAGATCTCACTGAGATCGCCACTGATTTGAGCAATGCGAAGGTCGCTGAAATACCATTTAATGTCCTCTTGCTGGTTTGTTTGAACCCCAGTGTGTAGAGTGACTGAATCTCCCTCCATCACTGACACCGAGACTCTGTCTGCACCAGACACACCTGAAGAAACAAACACAAACAAAAAAAATAATACAATAGTGTTGTGAAAATATTAGTCTACAGATCATAAAGATTGTGAGCAGAGAAATCTGTCTGGATTCATAATGTCACGCACGCAAACAAACAGCAGATGAACATCATTGATTTACAAATTCACTCTTCAGACAAACAGACACGAGTCTCATGAATGATCTTATACAACACAAAACCCTCTCCCTATATATCAGGGGTGCCCAAACTCGGTCCTGGAGGGCCGGTGTCCTGAAGAGTTTAGCTCCAACCCTAATCAAACACACCTGAACCAGCTAATCAAGCTCTTACTAGCCATACTAGAAACTTGAAGGCAGGTGTGTTGAGGCAAGCTGGAGCTAAACTCTGCAGGACACCGGCCCTCCAGCACCGAGTTTGGGCAGCCCTGCTATATATATATTTGAACATTAAATGAATCATTTTCATAGAATCATAATGAATTTTACATAGATGACTAGAACCCAAAAAATACTTAAGAGAATTATTTTGCACCGTATAAAGACTAAAGTCTACATTTTATAAATATATTTTAGTGCTTAATCTGCCACGTAAATAACGTGTGTAGGCAACATTTAGGCCTTCATTTGATGAATTTGGCAGAAGCTTTTAACCAAAGCGACTCACAGTTACATTTGATCAGTTTATGCACTGATATGAAATGTCAACTTTTACTGAAGTTAGTTGCGTGGTTATACCCAGTCACGTGACCTATCTCAAAGGACAATTTTCACGCAAATTAAACTGATCTGATCTCGTTTGAACTGCGATAGCGTTGTTTTGTTAATATGTGTTTCACCGAGCATCGATTTCTGTGAGTGTCAGGCTGTTCTCAGCCTATAAGCATTATCCCAACAATAGCCTTCGCCCAATCCAACCATCACTCCAGCGCCAAAGACGCGTTTAGGCCTACTACAGGCCACAGAAATCGACGGAAAAGAGATTGCAACGAAAAAGATCTCACCGTGGTCGAGTAAAAACAAAGTCACTGCGAGTACATTAAAGAAAAGCTTCATTTTCACTTTTCCCCTCAGTAAACGAATGCGGAATTGGATTCATAAGTGTTGTTCTGCTTTAATGGCGAGCTAAGAGGCTCAAAGTGAAAGTAAGCCGGATTCTCCCAATGGAAGGAGAGCGATGAGGTATGCATGTTCCTGGCGTTTAATATGCATGAGAAAAAAGGCTTCTCGCCGTGTTCCGTTTGTAAAACAGCGTATTAACAGTGGCGGAATTGGCCAAAATTCACTGGGCGGACTCTAGCTAGGAAAGGGGCGGGGTAATATTAGATGACCTTTCAGATGTATTTAATTATAAAACCCTTAATAATCTATTATAACATTAAACTTATTTCATATTTTCTCTAAACCTTCCTGGATATCAAGACAAGCACCCTGCAATCCTGGCCAAATTCAATATACGTTGTGTGTGAATCTGCACATGTTAAAATGTAAGCATCATTAATGACCCCTTGTGTTAAAAAAAAAAAAAAGAAAGAAAGAAGAAGAAGAAAAAAAAAGATTGATTAGTGAAATGAAAGAATGATTTAATAAAAACTGAGAATTGTTAATAATTGTCTCTAATTGGCCCGATTAGCTGACTTAAAAAGACTTCTTATATAGTGGTACAGTATTGCATGTATTGCAGATTTAATAGTTTACACTTTGCATAAACATTTGCAATTCGTTTTTAAAATGTAACGTTACATTCTTCAGGACTCTACGCTTACTTTTCTTTTTAGAAGCACTTGTGCCCCTACTTAAAAACAAACAAATAAATAAATAAGTACATACAAAATAGGAACACCTGATCAATGACAGAGATGAACCTTCCCATTCTGAGCTGATATTTAACTCTTTAAAGTGTAAAGTTTACCTTTGTGATGCCGTTTTTTTCTTTTAACTTTATTAAATGTGTGTCATCTTTTGTGTAAAAAAAAAAATATTTATAATCTTTTATCAAAAAATGTAATTAAACAGTAAATGCAAATAAAATAATAAGATACAATCAGGAAGAATAATGAAACCAGTCAAATGAAATCCGCATCAATAATTGATCTTTTCTTTTTAGGAATTGGCACAGAAGAACACAAGTTAAGGAATATTTACAGACTGTTAAACGAGACTCAGAGGTGAATATATTTAAAATTCATTTATTATTAATGTTTTAAATATAATAAAATAAGTACATACAAAATAGGAACACCTGATCAATGACAGAGATGAACCTTCCCATTCTGAGCTGATATTTAACTCTTTAAAGTGTAAAGTTTACCTTTGTGATGCCGTTTTTTTCTTTTAACTTTATTAAATGTGTGTCATCTTTTGTGTAAAAAAAAAAATATTTATAATCTTTTATCAAAAAATGTAATTAAACAGTAAATGCAAATAAAATAATAAGATACAATCAGGAAGAATAATGAAACCAGTCAAATGAAATCCGCATCAATAATTGATCTTTTCTTTTTAGGAATTGGCACAGAAGAACACAAGTTAAGGAATATTTACAGACTGTTAAACGAGACTCAGAGGTGAATATATTTAAAATTCATTTATTATTAATGTTTTAAATATAAATTTTTTGAATATAGAAATATTAAAGGATTAAAATAACTCAATTTATACTTTAAAAATGAAACCGAAAGTCACTGGCCCTGTCCCAAATGGCGCCCTGAACAGGGGCGGAGCCAGGGGACTGACGAAAGCTTGGCCACCCCACTCAAAACTGCAGCTTTTGTCGCTTTTTTTCTTGAACCGCCGTGTCTCTTTAGGACCACATCAAACGGGAGAATTTCAGCTTCAGCTTCACCTCAGCGGCAGGCGCGAGTCACGGAGAAGCTACAGCAGCCAAATGAGCTTCAGTACAACAACTGTGAACTGCGGTCTGATCAGATGTTGTTAGACTATATGTCAGTAAAACGCACTTTCCTGTCCCAGCTGTTTTACTGTGCTCACGGCGCACTCTTCAACAAACGCACATATGTGGCGCACGCTCTATATCACTTCATCATAAATAACCCGCACAAGAAATGAGCATAGTTCTGTCGTCAGCTAAGTCATGAAATTACCAAAAAGGCAATTAAAGCTGCAAACTGTGCATGTATACGCAGCACACAAGAACGTCTCACAAATGCATGTACTAAAATATATTCTGCAATTCGAGATCACAATATAAGGCACAAGCTGATATGTATTTTTTATGTATTTTTGTATTTTTGTAATTAAATGCACAAATAAATGTGAGCACAGTGCACTTATACTAGAAAATATGCGAAAATGAAACCACTTAAATGCATAAAATAACTGATATTCTGGCATTTATGTCTACTGTGATATTCACTCAGTATTACTTGATCTAATTCACAAATATCTCAATTACAGTTAAGTAGAAATTAACTGTACTCAGTTGTGTGGCAGGCTTGCGAGCTCAGCAGAAGTGCGCATCGAGGGTGCCTGAGGGGGCGCTCGCGAGCAACCTTCTGAACGCTTAAATGACGAATTGGACACCTTACGGTCACGTGGACTTAACGCACACGCAGCGGCCATTGTAAGTCATCAAGACCGAAAGCGCACATGAATGCCTTGTCCAAATACCCACACTTGAGAGCACGTGCAAGCGACAGGAAGTAAGAGCGCAAGACTGTCCCCCCAGATAGCAAGCAGACGTTGATTCAAAGTCGATTTTTGGTTAAAGGTCCGTATCGGTCGTCAATCAAATTTCGATGTTGAATCAACGTTCACTATTTGGTCGGAACATCAGAATGCTATTTCGCCGAAAATAAAACATCGATTCAACGTTAGGTAAGTAAACCAATTGCGTCGATTTTCCATTAGTTTTGAATGGCGTGCCTGACGTTGGATCAACGTTACCCCGATGAGCAAAACGATGTTGGATCGACGTCAGAGATCAACATCGTTTCGATGCCACGAGAAATGACGATTCTACGTTGATTCTATGTCAATTTGTTATCTGGGCCAGGTCTTAAAAACGGCTCGAATACTCGAATCTCGAATACCGCTCTGGAGCACTATTCGAGGCTTAGTGAATCCCATCATGCATCATGTTCTGGAAATAAATCGTGAGACTTTTTGCCGAGATCTCGTGAGAGGTCACGGAAACCTTTCCAATGTAAGTTAAATATTAATATAATAATTAGATATTACGTATAATTTGGTCGAAAAACTGTGTTTTTACGTTTTATTGGTGCAAAGATGAGTAGTGGTGATATTTATTTTGTACAACATTTGTAACTGCTTTTTATCACTTAATTAGAAGCACCACAAATTAAATTATGTCATATTATAGGGACTACTAAACAGACATTTAGAAGTTGGTTTTAAAATGCAAAGTATTTAAAATTAAAATAAAGCTATGTAAACACTTGCATTTTTACAACACTATAAAAGTGAACCGTACCGTTACTAAAACGTGACGTGTAAACTCTGCTGATCACGGATTGGCCGGAGAGCTACCGTCACTACCGTCACTACCTGCGTCACTGAACTTGCGACACAAACACAACAGAACCGCTAGATTTAAATCAGCACAGCCAGCGAAGGATCGAACGCAACTGTTTTGATCGAGCACACCTTTTTTAACAACCAAAAAGTGGCTTTTTCGTTGTCCGGTGAGGAAGTACAGACGTTCCTCTCCTTGATAGCAGAGGAGCGGATCCAGCGAGAGCTTGATGGGGTGACGCGGAATGAAAAAAAATTTCAAGATATTAAATATCAAGATGATTTAAACTTTTCATGATCTAAATGACTTTGTAGCTTCATACATTGTGCTCTGGATAGAAGATAAAACTCTCAGAAGCTTTAATCTGTGTAAAATCTGTTTGTTCATCAGGTGTGTTTGGTGATTCAGTGTCAGTGATGGAGGGCGATTTAGTCACTCTAAACTCTGATGTTACTGAAATACGTGAAGGCGACGACATAAGGTGGAAATATGGAGCTGGAAAGTCTCAAATAGCTAAAATGAAGAAAAAGAAGCAAATCTTCTCCACATATAATGTTGCTGATGAGAGATTCAGAGACAGACTGAAGCTGGACAAACAAACTGGATCTCTGACCATCACAAACATCACAACTCAACATACTGGAGTTTATGAACTAGAGATTAGTGGAGAGAAACTGTTATCTAAAACATTCAGTGTTTCCGTCTATGGTGAGTGGAGATCATTCTTCTTGTCCTTCAAATATTCTTGTTTTATTAAAGAATATTCAGTACAACTTAAGCTCAATCAACAGCATTTTTAGCATAATGCTGATTACCAAAAACATATTTCCTTTTAGCTGTTTATGGTGAAGGACTTATGTCAATGGAATTTTTGGAGGATTTATTTAATTTAAAATTTAGGCAGTGCAGACTATTTGACTACTTTATTCAATTTCTGTATATTTCCTTTACCTGTTCGACTAGGAAGGGCACAGTTAAATGAGACACTATGGGTTTATTTGAAGATTGTTTAAAGGGGTCATATGATGCGATTTCAAGTTTCCTTTCACTTTGGAGTGTTACAAGCTGTTTGTGCACAGATAAGATCCCTAAAGTTGCAAAGACTAAAGTCTCAAACCCAAAGAGATATTCTTTATAAAAGTAAAGACTCGTCCACGCCCCCCTAAAACGCCTCGTTTAAACACGCCCCCACATGTCTATGTCACTGTAAGGATAAAAGAAACTCAGAATCTTTGATCTCCTGAGAAACAAACAATACATTTTTTACAGTGTGGTGCAGGAAACGCCTCTCTCACATATGCATTGGTTCCTCCTCATCCCCTTCCTTCCCCTCACCCATCCTTCTCTTCACCCAGCTCACTCAGAATGGTCAAGAATATAATGTTCTATATGAATGCAAATAAGATTTACAGTCATGTTTGGTTTCATTTGAATAGTTTCAGGGCGATTGGTACAATGGTCTCTTAATCTTACTAAAAGATAATACAGATCCTAAGAGTTAAGGGATACTTTGATTACTGTAGAGGGTCATTCCATGTAAATTACCTTCTGTTCCCATTGAGGTGTAAACCACCCTGGTCTGGGACCTGGGTTAATGTAAATTCCAATTGCTTGTACAGGCCTCCATTTGGGGGATGTTTTATCTTGGTTTTGTATTTAAAGGATTGCAGCAAAAGGGTCAGCGAGCCTACAGTTCTGTAGTCAGAGAGCCCGTAGTGTGAAGGGTGTCCACACACTTCACACTATGTATTTTTCTAATACATCTAATACATTTAATCTCAGGTATGCATTTTACTCTTAGATTCGTCTTTGAGAATTTGATGTCTTGTATTGATTTGATATCGTTGAATTGGCTGTGGAGATAATTGGCATAATACATATTTACCTGACTGATAATAAATTGTTACATTTGATTTATTCTGATTTACTCTGAAATTATTTTCTCAAGTAGATTAAGTGAATGCGTATGTCTCCGCAAATCTGCGTCCAGGGTTAAGAGCATACTAGATGTCAGGATTAGATGAAGCATGGCGCACATCAGGTGAGATTCTAGATTTCTGACTAACCTCTTGACCTTAGTTTAAGTTGTACGCAGTTACGGTAACCATGTATATGATTTCAGAGTTAATTAAGTTGTACGAAGCTAGATTAGCTGTCGGGGTCTAGACAAAGGTGGTCTAGAAGAACCGCTGATTAATGTTTGAGTATTACATGGGTAACTGTAGGGGGCTAAACAGACCTACTATTTAAAGTATATTAAATAGTATTAGCCACAAACCTCTGAATAAGGATTAGAATGGCGAGTTTTGTGATCGTGGAGCCCACGCATAGCGGCCGCCGTGAGGCATCCTAAAAATGACATAGATTCCTAATGAACGAGTAAAATACAAAGTGAAGAGTTAATTAGAATAATCGAATGTCAGAATAATCAGAGACCGACAAACAACCAATGTGCCTTTCAACCTAAATTAGAATTCAGATACTAAAATGGAGTCAGATTGAGTTAAACCTAAAATTGAATAACTCTGCAAGGACTGTTTCCTGATACTGTGAGAGTAGACTACAATGGGTCTGTGCACAAAGGTTGTTTCTATAAAGTGGGGCAATTCCAACTTTGCAAGAACAGTCTGACACTTCTGATTCACAGCCTGTAAGTACGTTTTCATATTTAAAGAATTTGCCACTGATGATTCAAATGCGAGTAGCGCTTGTTTTTTGTCATTTCTCCGATTACAAATGCAGACGTGGTTTTATGTTAACGGTGCGCGATACACAACACAACGCTAAAAAGAAAGTATAAGTGATTATAATCAGTAATTATGTCCCCACTGCAACAAATGCCTCGTTTGTAATGGGTTTTATTGGTTTTGTCTCATCGCACTGAGACACGGCATCACAGTATAGTAAGGGGCGTAACATTTCCATCACACGCTTGAGGTTTTCGGCCAATCAGAACAATGAGATTTCTAAAAATCAACGTGTTTCAGAAAGGTGGGGCATAGAGGAGAAACAATAATGTACAGTATGTAGAAAATAATGTTTTTTTACCTTAAACCGCATAAACACATTGCACTAAAATTATTTCACCAAATACACAAAATAATGTTCTTTTTAGCAACGTCATATGACCCCTTTAAAGTTTACCTAAAATAGAAGTTATATTTTTAAAGCCTAATAAAAGGTAAAATTGAGCTTTTAATTATACTGTAATTTTGACTGGCTATAATTAATGTTTACGTTATAATTAATTATTGAGGTTATTTCTACATTCATTTGGAGATTCACTGTGAAATCATTATATTATAAAAATATATTAAAAACTTTGAGTTTGGAACCTGTGATCCTTTTTTTAGGATTCATTGATGAATAAAAAATAAAAAAAAATATTTAAAAACAGCCGTTATTTCACATATTTTTTGTAACAATACTACTGTTCAAAAGTTTGGGATCAGTATTTTCTTTCTTTCTTTTTTTTTTTATTCAGCAAGACGCGTTAAAACGTAGTAAAGACTTATATTGTTAGAAAAGATTTCTATTTTGAATAAATGCTGCTCTTTTTAACTTTTTATTTATCATCTAATCCTGATAAGAGTATCACAGGTTCCAAAATTTTTTTAGCACTGATAATAACTAATTATCAAATCAGCATATTATAATGATTTCTAAAGGAACGTGCGACACTGAAGACTGGAGTAATGGCTTATGAAAATTCAGCTTTGTGTCACAGAAATAAATTATATTTTAAAGCATATTAAAATAGAAAACCATTAATTTAAATTGTAATAATATTTCACAATATTACAGTTTTTTCTTTCTGTATTTTTGATCAAATAAATGCAGGCTTGATGAGCATAAAAGACTCTTTCAAAACATTAAAAATAGTAATGTGTCCAATCTTTTGACTGGTACTATACATATTAGTAATTAACTGCTACAAATTAGAACCTTTTTAAAGGGTAGCATGCTAGAATATTCATATAACTATTTACATATTCAAATATTTAATCATTTTGCATTTTGAGATGATGGAAACACTCACTGACCATCAACACACTCAAAATATTGAAATGAAAATAAGAGTGTTGCTTAGATTTATCCATATTCTTTTTATTCTCTAATGTTTCTCAGCTCGTCTGGCTGTTCCTGTCATCAGCAGTAACTCTTCACAGTGTTCTTCATCATCATCATCATCACAGCAGAATTGTTCACTGATGTGTTCAGTGTTGAATGTGAGTAATGTGACTCTCTCCTGGTACAAAGGAAACAGTTTATTGTCCAGCATCAGTGTGTCTGATCTCAGCATCAGTCTCTCTCTACCTCTGGAGGTGGAATATCAGGATAAAAACACCTACAGCTGTGTGCTCAACAATTCATTCACCAACCAGACTCAACATCTGGATATCAGTCAACTCTGTCACACATGTTCAGGTACAGTAACATTGATATAATGTGTGTTTTTTTACTGAGCTGATCTCTGTCTTCTGTTGTAGATCAGACTGACAGATTTACTTACATTCATGACTGTCTGTCTTTTACTCTCCTTCAGTTCCTCCAGACTCTGTATTTCTGATAGCGCTGATCTCCGCTGCTGCTGCTGGATCTCTGTTGATTATAGCTGCAGTGGTGATCTGCTGCATCTGCAGGAAATGTAAAAAAGCAGGTCAGGAGATCAAAAAATTTATGCAAATGTCAAAATAATCGTCTTTCGTAAGGCAGAAATTTTGATATAAGATTGAACTTTGTTTTAACATGTATGTGATCATTGTTAATGCAGTCCAGACCCAAGAGAAAAACAAAACTGATTCAGCATTGCGTAAAACAACAACAACAAAATTGGTAAGATCATTTTGAATGTGTTGCAAGAAGTTGTTGGGGTCAGTGAGTTTGAAGTAAGTTTTGTGTGGAATCACATCAGATGGTCAGTGAAGAGATGTGGATAATCAGCCTTGACTATAGAGAGTGGCTCAGGAAAAAACAAACAAACAACAAGAACAAGAACAAAAAATCAATAACATGCTTCTATGCTACTTTAACTAAGTGTAGCTATGTACTATTTCAATGCTCTATCCCACCTCTCCCGCATATATTCGGAAAATTAAACTAATTAAAGGCTATTCATTCAGGTGCAAGAGAAGCTGCCTGGTAAACCAGAGAGTTTTCGGTGATCCGATCACAAATGATCAGCTTTCCTGTTTACAACTGGTATTAACATGCGTTTCAAATGCGATTTCTTATTATTTTGTCACATTACATCCCTTTCACTTTCGGTGCATGAATACTAGGCCTGAATGAACGTGTCACGTGGCTTACGCAAATGAAGATAAAACTATTATTATTATTATTATTATATTCAGTGATTAGATCGTCCATAATAATATTTGGTAATAAATAATAATTTACTCCCCGTAATGTTACAATCCTGCATGAGTTTCTATTAGGCAGAATGACAGCCTGTCACCGTTCACTATTATTGCATCTTTTTTTCCATTGGATGAAACATGAAAGTGAATGGAAACTGTCCAATATTTATTTTAAAATCTCAGGGGTACTTCAAGTAAATATTAGGTGAAAGAGGTTCAGATGGCAATAAGTTTGGGAATGCCTGCATTGCATGTAAATAAGAAATAGCATGAGTTTGTGCATTTTAATGTGTTTGACAGACAATTCTAAAGACAAAACCCACTGAGCGATAATTCAAATAAAAATGAATGTGTTCATCAGGAGTTGATGCAATGTTGAAACACTTTTTAAACCTGAAATGATTTTTCGTAAATCCAGCTGTCAAATGCTATGTAGCCACCTGACTTATGACAGGTCTTTGTGTGAAAACCCACAAAACTGAAAGACTTTCTGAGTGTATATAAGCGGTAGGTTATTTTAGAAAGGAAAATTGAAAAGGTGAAGAGGAGGAATTAGGGAGAATCAATACATTATGAATAAAGTTTTGCTATTGTGTGAATAATATGTAATTATGTAATCAGTAAAAAAGTAACTGTAGTCTGATTATGAGTATTTAAAAATGTAATCTATTCTAATTACAAGTACTTAATTTTTGGAATCTGATTATGTAATCCAGATTACATGTAATCAGTTACAACCGAGCTCTCTCTCTCTCTCTCTCTCTCTCTATATATATATACGTATATATAACTGTTGCATCAGCAGGTTCCTGACGGACTGTTTTTGTATTTTTTCTTTGCAGAAATTAAAGGAGCCTGTGTATGGAAATGTCACCAAAACACGATGATCAAAACAAAATGTCCTGGAGAACTCATCTGGGCCCTGACTCACACCTTTTATTTCATATTTATTCTCGGCCAGGATCTTTTACTTTTTTCTGTTTTTTTTCTCTGTCTCTGTTTTTCTTTTTTTTCATGCACTCTCCTAAGTTGTATTCAGTGTTGGGAAGATTACTTTGGAAATGTAATAGGTTACAGATTACAAGTTACCCTATTTAAAATGTAATAAGTAGTGTTATTATTTCAATTACTCTATTATATGTGATTACTTTTATACATTTCTAACAAATGTTAATAATTTTCAAACATTTAAAGCAGGCGGGGTTAACCTTACAGTAGTACTCAACACTGATTACTGTCAGACTTTCAGAATCCTTCATCACTTAAATCAAGATGAAAATAGTGTAATTTTAAAGCACAGCCGCCACAAAATCAGACTTTAGCACCTCTTTTTACTTTGAGCTCATTCGGAGGTTAAATACAGCATTAAAAACATAAGACATCGTTTAATAGTTACGATGAACTTAGCTATGACAGGAACTAACAATGCCTTGGAAAAAACAGTTAATGTTAAAAAAAACAAAGCATATACATAAACCCAAATAGGAAATAAAAGAGTTAACGAATGAGTATGTGTCCTATTGGTGTCTTATATTTTAGAGCAGTACTGTATTTGAGTTTATTTTTAGTGGTTCACAAATAGTAGGCCTATTCAAATTATAGAACATCCAGAAACTATTCTATTTTAGCTTAAGATGCATGGACATTTACTAACTTTATTAAATATTGATCCCACCCTTAACTGCTCTCTGTACTCCAGTATAAAGCGAAACCTGAGCACAAGGACATCATCGCTCTCTAGTGTCCAAAGCAGAAAATCACCTTTCTCTAGCACTATTTTTACACTATAGAGTGCACTATTAATAGATGTTGCTGTTTTCACAGTCACTGCACTGATGTTTAAAATAAAATAAAAAAATTTAATTAAACACAGATAAAAAATAAAAAATAATTTATAATGTTGTTGCTTTTTGAGTGGCGCCATCTGGTGGGTTTTGAATATCAGCAGCTAAAACAGCATTAATATGCAACAGGTGACTGTAAAAGAGTCATGTGACATAATACATAATGTGAAAATTGTGTCACCAAACTTTGGTGTCACTTGATGTTCATGTGAAGGTGATAGAGATGATCTTCATTATGTTTTAATGCATAAAGTCAAATCTCACTTTTTCATTTATTGGATTGATTTAAAAATGTATTTCCATTCCTCAAAGGAAAATGCAGTGAGTTACTGAATTATAGTCACCAGAGACAGAAATACTGAAGCTCTTAAAGCTGATGGTGCTGCTGCTGATCTTTAATTGTAAAAATCCAGACACTTGAAATTAACAGCTAATAATAAGCTGTTTTTGAATAGTGGAACAAATATATACACAACAGAAAATGTGTATATGGTGTGAATAAGTTTTTTTTTTTTTTTACTGGTTTTGAGTACGAGTCTAAAATTTACGGACAGCTTAATAAGATGTCTTCTGACGAGATTTTGAAAAATCACTAAATCCAATATTCCAAGATGAGAGATTATAGAAGATGTTTTATTAGATATATTAAAGCCATTACATTATGGCTACCTAATAACCTGCAGAACCTCCTTTAGCCCACAAAACAGCAGCCATGCTAGGCATTGATTCGACGAGGAGGTGATAGGTCTTCTGGTGTATCTGGTACCATAATGTCAACAACTGGTCCTGCAATTCCCGTACATTGCTTGGCGGTGGAGATGTAGGGTGAACCCCCTTTTCCAAGTCGAACCACAAATGTTCTATTGGGTTCATGTCAGGTCAATTTGGAGGTAAGAATTAATTGGACCAATTGGACCCAATTAGCCATTTTCTCTCCCCGGTGTCATGTGACTCATTAGTGTTACAAGGTCTCAGGTGTAAATGGGGAGCAGGTGTGTTAAATTGGGTGTTATCGCTCTCACTCTCTCATACTGGTCACTGGAAGTTCAACATGGCACCTCATGGCAAAGAACTCTCTGAGGATCTGAAAAAAAGAATTGTTGCTCTACATAAAGATGGCGTAGGCTATAAGAAGATTGCCAAGACCCTGAAACTGAGCTGCAGCACGGTGGCCAAGACCATACGGCGGTTTAACAGGACAGGTTCCACTCAGAACAGGCCTCGCCATGGTCGACCAAAGAAGTCGAGTGCACGTGCTCAGCATCATATCCAGAGGTTGTGCTTGGGAAATAGACATATGAGTGCTGCAGAGGTTGAAGGGGTGGGGGGTCTGCCTGTCAGTGCTCAGACCATACGCCGCACACTGCATCAAATTGGTCTGCATAAGACTGGGTGGCAGTATTCCAACATGATAACGACCCCAAACACACCTCCAAGATGACCACTGATGGATTGGCCAAGCATGTCTCCAGACCTAAACCCTATTGAGCATCTCAAGGTCTCTAAAATCCACCAGCTCTGTGATGTCGTCATGGTAGAGTGGAAGAGGACTCCAGTGGCAACCTGTGAAGCTTTGGTGAACTCCATGCCCAAGAGGGTTAAGGCAGTGCTGGAAAATAATGGTGGCCACACAAAATATTGACACTTTGGGCCCAATTTGGACATTTTCACTTAGGGGTGTACTCACTTTTGTGGCCAGCGGTTTAGACATTAATGGCTGTGTGTTGAGTTATTTTGAGGGGACAGCTAATTTACACTGTTATACAAGCTGTACACTCACTACTTTACATTGTAGCAAAGTGTCATTTCTTCAGTGTTGTCACATGAAAAGATATAATAAAATATTTACAAAAATGTGAGGGGTGTACTCGATACTGTATATTCACACAATATTCTTCTACTTTTAGCCATTTGAAACAGTCAGGTAACCACACTCTCAGAAGAAAAGCTGTCAGGGAGGCGGGAATATGAACCCTTCTAATATGAACCCTTAAACTTTTGATAAAAAAAAAAAAATTCAATTAAAACTAGTAAAAATCTTAATAAAGGCTAGATGAACTATAACATTATCATATGCAAATTCAGGGTGTGAACTGGGAGGGTCAAATCCTGTCATGGGAGGGTTCACTCAACACTTTAACAGTCTGCCGTTAGATCACACACTGAACTACTGAAGAAAATGTTTCACAAGTTTGTCTTGTTCGGTTTGTGCTGCTGGAGAGTGTTTGGTGATTCAGTGTCAGTGATGGAGGGAGATTCTGTCACTTTATACACTGATACTGAAATACGTGAAGGCGAGGACATACGGTGGACATATGGAGCTGAAAAGCCCCAAATAGCTAAAATGAAGAAAAAGAAGCGAATCTTTTCCACATCTGATGGTCCTGACGGGAGATTCAGAGACAGACTGAAGCTGGACAATCAAACTGGATATCTGACCATTACAAACATCACAACTCAACATGCTGGACTCTATAAACTAGAGATTAGTGGAGAGAAACTGTCATCAAAAACATTCAATGTTTCTGTCTATGGTGAGTAGAGATCATTTGTCAAAACGTTCACATACTCTATTTACATTGTCAAATGTTTATTTATTTTATACTTTGAGATGACAAACACATTCAGTGACCCTTAACACACTATAAACACTCACTCAACACAAAATTCATTACAGAGATTCACTACAAAATAAGCAGATTGTTGTGTTCATACTCATCTTATTCTCTCATGTTTTCAGCTCGTCTGCCTGTTCCTGTCATCAGCAGTAACTCTTCACAGTGTTCTTCATCATCATCATCATCATCACAGCAGAATTGTTCACTGCTGTGTTCAGTGGTGAATGTGGGTCATGTGACTCTCTCCTGGTACAAAGGAAACAGTTTATTGTCCAGCATCAGTGTGTCTGATCTCAGCATCAGTCTCTCTCTACCTCTGGAGGTGGAATATCAGGATAAAAACACCTACAGCTGTGCGCTCAACAATCTCATCAGCAACCAGACTCAACATCTGGACATCAGACAACTCTGTCACACATGTTCAGGTACTTCCACAAGTTATTTATTGAGCTGATCTCTGTTGTAGATCAGACTGATTCAATCACTTACATTAATGACGGTCTCTCTTTTACTCTCCTTCAGTTCCTCCAGATTCAGTGTCTCTGATTGTACTGATTTCTGCTGCTGGATCTCTGTTGATTGTAGGAGCAGTCGTGATATTCTGCATCTGCAGGAAACACAGAAAAACTGATCAAGAAGGCAAGTATTATTTTCTCCATTTAAACAAGTAAAATAAGAAATAATTCTTGAAAAAATATGTTCTAAATATTTGAGCAAACTGATAGCCCTATTTGATCATTTAATTAAACTTATTCTCATAATTTCCATTGTTATAATAAATGTCTATTTGTATATAATGACACTAAGCATCCTTCTTTACTCATCTCACTCGCATTTTATGAACATAATCGTACATGTGTAAAGATGTGGCAGGTGCTCTAAAATTTATATGAATGATAACTTTGTGCTTGTTGAACTTAAATGCTGATTAAATACAAAGAATGTGATGTTAAACAGCCCACTTGGGTTTGATTTGTATGTAAATTAATGTGTGATTTATGTGTCTTTCTACATGTAGTGCTAAACACTCTTGAACTATTTGTGTGTGGAAAAAGTTATTGGCCTAATGGCTAATTACATTAGTTAATGACATTTTTACTTTGGTGTTAAATTTGAAAGCCCTAATAATAACACGGCTGTGAAGAAGCAGATCTAATTAAGACTGCGTTTTGTGATTTTAATGCCTCTATTATTGTTAAAACAGTTGAGACTTGTGAAGAAGAGATCACTTACGCTGAGACGACATTCTACAAAAGAAACATACCGAAATTGGTAAGACAATTTATTGATAATTTGTTGAGTATTTGTATAATTGGTAACACTTTACAATAAGGTGTCATTTGTTAACATTACTTAATGTATTAACTAACATGAACAAACAACGAACAATACATTTATTCACAGTATTTATTAATCTATGTTAATGTTAGTTAATAAAAAGTACAGTTGTTCATTGCTAGTTCATGCTAGTTCACAGTGCATCAACTAATTAACTAACTAATAAAAACACAACTTTTGATTTGAATAATGCATTAGTAAATGTTGAAATTAATATTAGCTAAGATCAATAAATGCTGTAGAAGTATTGTTCAATCTTCTTTCATGTTAACTTAAGTATGTTAATGTTAGTTAATAAAAATACAGTTCTTCATAGTTCATGTTAGTTCACAATACATTAACTACTGTTAACAAACACAACCTTGGATTTTAATAATGCATTAGTAAATGTAGAAATTAATATTAGCTAAGATTAATAAATGCTGCAACTAAAGTAATTAACTACTAAAGTAGTTAACTAATGTAAACTAATGAAACCTTATTGTAAAGTGTTACCGTATAATTTTAGCAAAGTCTGATGTATGTGACTGTGTACTTTTGATTTTGTCTGTATAATATTTAAGACCATTTCAACCACATAAAAAAAAATCATGCTCTGGTAAATCATAATTAGAAATTATGACATACTAAATTGAAATTATTAGGGCAAAAATTCACAATTATAACTTAAAAAGCTGAAAATATCATATACAAAGTTTAAATAATGAGATTTCAAACTATAACTTAAAATGTTAAAATTATGACATACTAATTTTGACTTGTGTATATCATAATCTGACTTAAGTATGTCATAATTTGGAATTTTTATTTGCATACTAAATAAATTGATCAAAAAGGCAAGCTCTGTTATTGGTATCACACAGGACTGGCTTGAGCAGGTTGCGGAGGTGAGGATGCTGAGAAAAATAAATGTTATTATGAACAATGACTCGCACCCATTACATGCCTTAGAGGTGTTTCGGCAGAGTGATCCCACCAATATGTAACGATATGACTGAACAGTATCGTAAATCGTTCCTGCCTGCTGCTATCAGGCTTTTTAATGTGCAATAACTGTAATGTATTTTATCGGGTAATGTGCAATAACCCGTTTTTTTTTTTTGTTGGTGTATTATGATTTACCAGAGCTTATTTGGCAGTTAGGCCTGTCACGATAACTACTTTTTGTTGGGAAATGTATTGTCCCAGAAATAATTGCGATATTATTGTCATTTTAAGAACATTTTATGCCACTGAATATATAATGATAATATAACAGCATAATAATGCAAGTAGTGCTGCAAAAGATGCTGTAAAAGACATCCATCTAATGCACGTTTACATAGAAAAACAATGGGAAAAAAATAGCACAAGTGGAATGCAAAAATGCATTCTCTCCCTTGTGAAACCTCCTTAACGCTAGCTGTGAGAGAGCACCATTTTGCGTTATTACATTTATTTATGTACCAGAACAGTGAATTGCGGCTTTGAGTCTATTTGGACGTCCATACTAGAGTCTGGAGTTGTAAGGAAAACACTATAAGGCCTCAAATGATGCCTTCTTTTCACCTTTCGATGTCCGCTCTTAACATATATTATGCGATAACTCGACATATTGATTATTGTGACAGGCCTAGTGGTGGTAATGAGCTTTCATAGCATAATAATCTATCACATTAATCTCACTCACTACTGCACCATGTGTTTATTGAAGACTTGTTACTATAAAAAAAACAACAACAACATTACATAATTTCATAAAATGTATTATTATTATTGTTATATCTTATGCATTTTTTTTACAGAAAGTTGAAGAGGAGGTTCATGTGGAATATGCACCAATCACAGTCAGAAGATGATCAAACTTTAATGTTGTTCTAAGTATAATACCTTTATAGTCAGATCAACCTCCTGCAACGACCTTAAACTCTGAGACTATGGTTGCAGCATTTGCAAAACATAGATGCAAACTAGTCGTTAAAAGGTGACAAAGTGAACTCTGCAGTGGTCTCATGTAATTGTATCTGTACAGAAATGTGGTTTGATCTGTTGGGTAGAAAAAAACAGGTTCCCTTTCATGGGAACTTCGAACTGCGTCCTCTAGGG
>NW_015506860.1:97181-118708 GCF_001515645.1 Sinocyclocheilus grahami | reverse complement strand
TATCTGACCATTACAAACATCACAACTCAACATGCTGGACTCTATGAACTACAGATAACTGGAGTGAAACTGTCATCAAAAACATTCAATGTTTCTGTCTATGGTGAGTAGAGATCATTTGTCAAAACGTTCACATACTCTATTTACATTTTCAAATGTTTATTTATTTTATACTTTGAGATGACAAACACATTCAGTGACCCTTAACACACTATAAACACTCACTCAACACAAAATTCATTACAGAGATTCACTACAAAATAAGCAGATTGTTGTGTTCATATTCCTCTTATTCTCTCATGTTTTCAGCTCGTCTGCCTGTTCCTGTCATCAGCAGTAACTCTTCACAGTGTTCTTCATCATCATCATCATCACAGCAGAATTGTTCACTGGTGTGTTCAGTGGTGAATGTGAGTCATGTGGCTCTCTCCTGGTACAAAGGAAACAGTTTATTGTCCAGCATCAGTGTGTCTGATCTCAGCATCAGTCTCTCTCTACCTCTGGAGGTGGAATATCAGGATAACAACACCTACAGCTGTGTGCTCAACAATCCCATCAGCAACCAGACTCAACATCTGGACATCAGACAACTCTGTCACACATGTTCAGGTACTTCCACAAGTTATTCATTGAGCTGATCTCTGTCTTCTGTTGTAGATCAGACTGATTCAATCACTTACATTAATGACGGTCTCTCTTTTACTCTCCTTCAGTTCCTCCAGATTCAGTGTCTCTGATTGTACTGATTTCTGCTGCTGCTGCTGGATCTCTGTTGATTGTAGGAGCAGTCGTGATATTCTGCATCTGCAGGAAACACAGAAAAACTGATCAAGAAGGCAAGTATTATTTTCTCCATTTAAACAAGTAAAATAAGAAATAATTCTTGAAAAAATATGTTCTAAATATTTGAGCCAACTGATAGCCCTATTTTATCATTTAATTAAAATTATTCTCATAATTTCCATTGTTATAATAAATGTCTATTTGATATATAATGACACTAAGCATCCTTCTGTACTCATCTCACTCGCATTTTATGAACATAATCGTACATGTGTAAAGATGTGGCAGGTGCTCTAAAATTTATAGGAATGATAACTTTGTGCTTGTTGAACTTAAATGCTGATTAAATACAAAGAATGTGATGTTAAACAGCCCATGGGTTTGATTTGTGTGTAAATTAATATGTGATGTATGTGTCTTTCTAATGCCGAGTTCACACTGCACGATTTTAGCCCGATTTTTCACTCGCCGACAGGTTTTGCGAAATCGCCGACAAATGCCCGACCTACAGCTAATGAGAGACCAAGATACAGGGCAGCAGGAAGTTCGGGGAGGAGTTATAGACCAGAATATCAGTATTTTAATAGATATATGAACAATTATATCATACAGAAACAAGCACAAACATTTGCACAACATCAGCATAACAGTTACTGCAAAATTATTTACCTCCAACTCTCTTTGCAGAACACCCAATTCCTGTTCCCTGCATAATCTGTTTTTCTTTTTCTTCTTGTAGCTGGAAATCAGCTCACAGACAATTTGCGGGCTATATATATATATATTTTTTTTTATAATTCCAGTCTTGCTCGAGAACTCCAGTCTGACGCACGCAGGTTCTCGCGTTATTTCCTTATCACTTCTCACGTGTGTTTTGTTGTGAAACGTAGTTTGCGGACCAGACACAGCTGTCGGCGATTCTTTCTATTGTGAAGTCATGCAGTGTGAACCCCCCTGTCGCCGATCCATCGTGCAGTGTGAACACAGCAGCGACTGAATGCTACCCCAGATAGTCACGCAGTGTGAAAACAACGGCGATCCGACGAGTTTGAAAATCGTGCAGTGTGAACTCGGCATAAATGTAGTGCTAAACACTCTTGAACTATTTGTGTGTGGAAAAAGTTAAAGGCCTAATGGCTAATTAAATTTGTTAATGGCATTTTTAAAATCATTGAGTGTTCCTTGAAAGCCCTAATAATAACACGGCTGTGAAGAAGCAGATCTAATTAAAACTGAGTTTTGTGGTTTTAATGCCTCTATTATTGTTAAAACAGTTGAGACTTGTGAAGAAGACATCACTTACGCTGAGACGACATTCTACAAAAGAAACATCCAGAAATTGGTAAGACAATTTATTGATAATTTGTTGAGTATTTGTATAATTGGTAACACTTTACAATAAGGTGTCATTTGTTAACATTACTTAATGTATTAACTAACATGAACAAACAACGAACAATACATTTATTCACAGTATTTATGTTAATAAAAAGTACAGTTGTTCATTGCTAGTTCATGCTAGTTCACAGTGCATTAACTAATTAACTGACTAATAAAAACACAACTTTTGATTTTAATAATGCATTAGTAAATGTTGAAATAAATATTAGCTAAGATTAATAAATGCTGTAGAAGTATTGTTCATTCTTCTTTCATGTCAACTTAAGTACACTGTAAAAAATAACATGAATGTAAAAGACTGTAAAAATGCTACAGTAAAAACCTGTTAAATGGTTAACGGTAAATTCCCCTACTATATACGGTGAAAAACTGAATTGGACATTACATGTATTGGACATTAATTTTACGGTAGTATACCGTTTTTGGAAGTGAAAAATACTGTATAATTTACAGTGGATAACCGTAAATTGACATTCCCAGAATTCCCTGCGTTACATTTCAAATTTGATGTTTTTTTGTTGAAATAATTATGTTTCTTCTGTTTTTTCTTATCAGTTTTGTATTTTAGGGTTGTGTGTTACACCTAATGTTGTTAAATGAATGTTTATTGCATTATTTCAGTTTCATGTGTGTTACCATGATGGTGTTTAGTGTTTGTGTGAATGACACTGTGCACCTTCTATATATGTTATTATTTAAAAGCTGTTTGTGATAGGCTTTGGTTCATCGTGTGACTTTCTCATCACCACCTGCATTTGGTGGTTATCAGTGTATTACAAAGGTACAAAACAGATTTCAGTACTTCAATAGGTTGGTATAATAACATTACATCAGTTAATGAAATTACGGTATTTAACTGTAAATTTAAGTTAAAACCGTAAAACCTAAAACATTGCTACTGTATTTTTTACGGTAAAATTCCGGTAACCACAGCTGCCGTTTTTTTACCGTAAATTTTACAGATTTTTTTTACAGTGTATGTTAACATTAGTTAATAAAAATACAGTTCTTCATAGTTCATGTTAATTCACAATACATTAACTACTGTTAACAAATACAACCTTTGATTTTAATAATGCATTAGTAAATGTTGAAATTAATATTAGCTAAGATTAATAAATGCTGTAATTAACTAATGTAAACTAATGAAACCTTATTGTAAAGTGTTACCGTATAATTTTAGCAAAGTCTGATGTATGTGACTGTGTACTTTTGATTTTGTCTGTATAACATTTAAGACCATTTCCACCACATAAACAAAATCATGCTCTGGTAAATCATAATTATGGCAAAATTAGAAATTGTGACATACTAAAATTATGAAATTATGAGATTAAAAAGTCAAAATTATCATTTAAAAAGCTGAAAATATCATATACAAAGTTTAAATAATGAGATTTCAAATTATAACTTAAAATGTTGCAATTATGACATACTAATTTTGACTTGTGTATATCATAATCTGATTTAAGTATGTCATCATTTGGAATTTTTATTCTCATACTAAATAAATTGATCAAAAAGGCAAGCTCTGTTATTGGTATCACACAGGACTGGCTTGAGTAGATTGCGGAGGTGAGGATGCTGAGAAAAATAAATGTTATTATGAACAATGACTCGCACCCATTACATGCCTTAGAGGTGTTTCGGCAGAGTGATCCCACCAATATGTAAGACTGAACGTATCGTAAATCGTTCCTGCCTGCTGCTATCAGGCTTTTTTATGTGCAATAATTGTAATGTATTTTATCGGGTAATGTGCAATAACCCGTTTTTTTTGTTGTTGGTGTATTATGATTTACCAGAGCTTATTTGGCGGTTAGGCCTGTCACAATAACTACTTTTTGTTGGGAAATGTATTGTCCCAGAAATAATTGCGATATTATTGTCTTTTTAAGAACATTTTGTGCCACTGAATATATAATGATAATATAACAGCATAATAATGCAAGCAGTGCAGCAAAAGATGCTGCAAAAGACATCCATCTAATGCACGTTTACATAGAAAAACAATGGAAAAAAAAATAGCACAAGTGGAATGCAAAAATTAATTCTCTCCCTTGTGAAACCTCCTTAACGCTAGCTGTGAGAGAGCACCATTTTGCATTATTACATTTATTTATGTACCAGAACAGTGAATTGCGGCTTTGAGTCTATTTGGACATCCATACTAGAGTCTGGAGTTGTAAGAAAAACACTATAAGGCCTCAAATGATGCCTTCTTTTCACCTTTCGATGTCCGCTCTTAACATATATTATGCGATAACTCGACATATTGATTATTGTGACAGGCCTAGTGGTGGTAATGAGCTTTCATAGCATAATAATCTATCACATTAATCTCACTCACTACTGCACCATGTGTTTATTGAAGACTTGTTACTATAAAAAAAACAACAACAACATTACATAATTTCATAAAATGTATTATTATTATTGTTATATCTTATGCATTTTTTTTACAGAAAGTTGAAGAGGAGGTTCATGTGGAATATGCACCAATCACAGTCAGAAGATGATCAAACTTTAATGTTGTTCTAAGTATAATACCTTTATAGTCAGATCAACCTCCTGCAACGACCTTAAACTCTGAGACTATGGTTGCAGCATTTGCAAAACATAGATGCAAACTAGTCGTTAAAAGGTGACAAAGTGAACTCTGCAGTGGTCTCATGTAATTGTATCTGTACAGAAATGTGGTTTGATCTGTTGGATAGAAAAAAACAGGTTTTGCATGAGAATGTGTCTACTGCTGAATGTTTGCATTTGATGTCCGTTTGTTAGCGTGTGTCTGAGGTGTCAATGGTGTCTGTTTTGAGTGTGTATCAGTGCAAGTGTGTGTCTGAGGTGTCAACTGCGTGTCGGTGCGAGTGTGTCTGAGGTGTCAGTCTGTTTGATCAGCATGTCGTTGCAAGGATTTTTCAATTTCTGCTCACATGAAACCGTTGATACAGGGAAGCCACTTTACTACAAAATACTAAAATCATTAGTGCTGATGTTTGACAAAAAATGTCTCAAATCAAACATAGATATTAAAGGGGTCATATGATGTGATTTCAAGTTTTCCTTTCTCTTTGGAGTGTTACAAGCTCTTGGTGCATAAAGAAGATCTGTAAAGTTGCAAAGACTAAAGTTTCAAATCCAAAGAGATATTCTTTATAAAAGTTAAGAGTCAGCCACACCTACCTAAAACGGCTCGTTCTAACACGCCATGTTGTGGAGAAGCTGTGTGTTTCGTTGTGAAAGCAAAACTACTTTGTTTGGTCTTCCAAAAGAGGACACGACTAGAAATCAGTGGTTAAGTTGTATTTACAACACTGTTCCAGAACACTTCAACCCAAATATTCAGATGTGTGCAGCGCATTTTGCAGAGGACAAGGACTGTTTCCTGTGAGAGTAGCCTACACTGCCGGTGTCTGTTTCTATAAAGTGGGGCAGTTCCAACTTTGCAAGGACAGTCTGGCGCTTCTGACTCACACACTGTAAGTACGTTTTCATATGTAAAGGATTTGCCACCGATGATTCAAACACGAGTTTTGAGCAGTGTAGAGTAGCTGTTAGAACTTATTGTTTGTCCTTTCTCTGATCACAAATGCAGACATGGTTTTATGTTTACGCTGCGCGATACGCAACGTAACATGTAAAAAGACAGTATAAGTCATTATAATCAATAATTATGTCCCCACTGGATGCAACAAATGCCTAATTTGTAATGGGTTTTATTGGTTTTGTCTCATCGCGCCGGGACACACAGCATCACAGTATGTTGCGTAACATTTCCATCACACGCTTGAGGTATTCGGCCAATCACAACACACTGGATAGCTGGCCAATCAGAGCACACCTAGCAATGAACTTTTTAAAAATCGACGTGTTTCTGAAAGGCGGGGCATAGAGGAGAAACAATTACATTACAACAAGTACATTATGTGGAAAATAATGTTTTTTTAACCTTAAACCACATAAACACATTGCATTACACTAAATACACAAAATAATGTTCTTTTTAGCAACGTCATATGACCCCTTTAATATGAAAAAGTAATATATTATATACTTTGCTTGATGATCTCACACAATAGTACAAAAAAAGGTACAAAAGCTGTCATGTGCGGTATACCTTTGTATCTTATTTACCCCTTAAGCATGCATATTGTCCCTGAATGGTTAAAAAGGCACCGCACCAGTGAGAGCTTGTACCATTTTTTCTGAGAATTTCAATTCTTTCTAAGCAGAAATATTCTTGATCCCTGTTTTTTCTTATAAAGTTGTTTATTTTCTGCCAGTGTCTGGGCCATTTTAAGAAAAAATGCAATGTATGATTACAATTTATGCTTTGTGTTTGATGGTGGTTAATAGTTTATTTTGTCTTCGTCAGCTTTGATGAGAAACTAACCTACTAGTTTTTAGTTTTTTTTCCCAAAAAGCACAACAGGGCTCCATAGGTAAAACAATGGTTGAAAATTAGAGTGTGAGATTAAGATGATGATCAGATAGAAAAGCTCACCTTAATAATGGTAAAGATCAGACACAAATAGGCTATGTGGACAGCTCAAGATATCCGCTCCTGCTCCGGTTCCAGCTCTGTAACTCCACCCGAGGATCAGGGAACCAAACATGAGTGATGGGGTGAAGGAGTGTTATCCAACAAATGAGACAAACCACTTGTTTTTAATTTTAATAGAAAAAAAGCATTAGCAAATACGCTGTTATTGCGATGTTCTGGTAGATTTTAGTACCTTTGCTAGTGTGCTCTGAGTGGTTTACTGGTCAAAAGAGCCCAAATGTCTGAAATGATACAGTGTCTGTCCAGGGCCGTCCTTAGGGGGGTGCAACTGCTGCAACCACACCAGGCCCCGCGTGTCAGCTAAGGACAGCCCTGTGTCTGTCATATTCTGGTCTGTAGATATGTCTTGGGCCCCTCGTTCAATGTGCGTCTGAGGGCCTTTTCACCAGATTCATCGTCCAGCAGTCTGGTCACTTTAAATAGCAGCACACCTCTCCTCAGCAGCACAGGATGAGGAATCATTCGTGTCTGGAACACAGTAGAGTTGACACTCCTGCGTTCATTACTAGCAAAAGAGACACAACGACGCTCCTTAAACAGCTCGTGCGGTAACCGAACACGTGTGCAGTGACACTAAATCACACTCTCTGTTGTTTATTATAGCACACTGCTAGGGGATTTTTTATTTATTTAGTTAGTTAGTGTTGTTTCATTTCACATAAATGACATCCCGCATCACGTGTATGTGTCTCCACCTAACGCTTCTGAATTGTAAACCTAAAACCCGCCCAACATATAACTTATAGAAACTCACAGAAAGCAGATAAACACACCCCCTCAGAAACGAAACTAAAACAGCGTTTGACCAATAAGAGACGAGAGTCGTTTCCTCTTCTAGGGTTTGTTGGCGGTCGGAAAACAACGAGCTGACGCATTACCGCCACCAACTGGTATGGAGTGAGGACCAGACCGTCTACTAGGCTTAGATTGTTTTTTTTTTAATACTTAAATTAGTTTCTCTAAGGTATTGAAACAATACATTATAACACCTATCTTTTGAGTCCTTTCACAGAAATTTTTTTAAATCACAGCGTATTTTCAGCTTTCCTAATTTTTTGGATAAAATTCTACTTATTATTATTAGTATTATTATATTTGCAAGAACAGCATCCCACATAGTGTGCCCTTGTTATAAATTGCCTGATATTTCATTAATACAGAAAGTGTGCACACCGCAATCAGTATGCATACTGTATTAGAGCGCCACCTAGTGGCATAACTAGGAATTCAACATTCAAAGAATCACATGAACATACCAAAATCTTTCAAGTTATTATTGCTTGTTTCAGAAAGAAAATGACGTTTATATGGACTGATGCAAAGTTAAAAATAAATATACAGGTCTAAAAAGATTTTGCTCATGGAAAGGTACAGGATTTTTATTATTACTATTATCATTATTTACCACAAAATAAAACTTCTTCATATGCACAGATCATTTACAATATTTCAACAGCTTATTAAAACACTGGAAAATGAGTGTTAATGAAACAAAATCATCTATGTCCAGCTCTTATTGATTTATATATGGCAAATTTAAACTCTGATGTGACCGAACATTTACATGACAAAAATATATCATGATGCACTTGGGTTTTAAATATACCTAAATCGACCTATTCTACCCTTAAAATGGAAAACTGTAAGTCAAAGCTGAAGGCAGACATTCCTACCTAATAAAACAAGAAACATTTACGTCAAAATTAATAAACATTCAAATAAAGGCAGATCATCTCTAGCACATAGTGTTAATACAGATCAAGAAAACACATTCATTACATCACACTAAACATGCTTCAGATGGAGAAAACATCTATAAATGTTCACCTTTAACGCCCCCCAGATCTCCATCTCCACCGTCCTCCTCACATTAAACACAAGACTCTGGCAGTACGATTATCTCATCAGCACCTCATTAAATATCACTATTTTAAACAGGAAGACATAACTCAATTTTGATTAAGATAAAGTATGAATAAAAACCATGTTTTGAAGTGACAAAAAACTCTACCACTGTGTTTATCACTAGAGCAGAGTCAGTACCTCTGCAAATGCTCTTATAGTGCAAATGACAAGTAACAGAGGAATATCTCACTGGTCCTGTATGGATCACTGTAGCAGCTTTTTTGGGGTGATTTTCGCCTCTGGCTTGCTTAGTTGGGGACACTACATTTCGAGCGTTATCGTTGACATAATTGCAAAGATATTATTTAAACTGAACTGAGCTGGATGTTGACATCACTGAATTCAATGATGAACTGTCTTTAACTGAAAAATGAGTGTTTACTATTGTCATTTTGCATTATTGACACTATTTTCCTAATTAATGCTGTTCAGTTGCTTTGTCACAATCTGTATTGTTAAAAGCGCTATATAAATAAAGGTGACTTGACTTGACTTGACTTTAATAAACCTCGACATACTGAGAAACATCAAGCACTTGCTGATCTATTGCTGGTAACGTGTTACTTTAGTTTCTTAATTGATAATCATTTTGAAGCAATATTTACTATCAGTGAGATTGATCCTATTCTCTCAATTCTTCTCTTCACTGTGCCTTTAAATAAAAGTGTCAAAAAAAAGTTATGTTGGTGTGGCAGCCTCAGCCTCAGTCTAATTAGCAGCAGTCCATCGATTAATTTTAATGTTAATTTAATTCTGATTAGTGGGTTGGTATGTTGCACTTTATGTTGGGGTATGATTCTCCTGAAAGAAACACAGATTCACAGAAGGTCAATACAACAGTAATGGTTGAATGCCAGAGAATGTCTGTGATGCTCAGCAATAATTCACATGCAGATGAACAGACACCACTTACTTTCTTGCGATAGTAAATCACAGCAGCAACTGCAGTTAAAAGCAGCACCAAAACAGCAGCACTTATTCCTGCTATAGCAGCCAAAGACAGACCTAAACCTGTAATAACAAAGACAGACACCCATATTAAAGGGACAGTTCACCCAAAAATGAAAATGCTGTCATTAATTACTCACCCTCATGTTCCAGTCCCCTAAGATTCTCGTTCATCCTCAGAACACAACTGAAGATATTTTTAATTAAATCTGAGAGGTTTCTGTCCCTCCACTGACAGCCTAAGCAATTTTCACTTCAAATGCCTAGAAAGGTAGCAAAAGCATCATGAAAGCAGTCCATCTTACTCCAGTAGTTCAACTGTAATTTTCTGAAGTGACGAAAAAACATTTCTATATTCAACATTTTCTTCACTTCTGCTTGTGCTTCACGAGAGCTGCTTCTTTATACAGACAAAGTCACGCTTAATGTCTTCATAAATAACAAGCAGCGTATGCAAACAGGTTTTAGATTGAAAACTACGGCAACTACTCAAGTTTTCATGATGGATTAATTTTCTTTCAAACTGTTAGTGGGCATCAACTATAAGGTTCATAATAACAGGAAATATTCACCTACAAGCGAATCATGCATGCACAAGATTTCGGAGGAAATCAAACCGCTGCAGGTTTCAGTTTGACTCAGATGTCGAGCTATTAGTGTCACTTCAATAAGACCGGAAATGGCAGATGGGAGATGAATTGACCTATTTTATCATTGGCTATACAACTAAATGATTGTAAACCATTTTTAAAATATCAGTGTTAAATTATAAAAATGAAAACTGTTTTTCAATAAAGAACATTTAAAATCTCAAAAAGGTTCAGAAGGACATGTATATGTAATTTTCTATCACACAGAGCAGGTGTGTGTGCATTAGGAGGGTCAAACTCAGGATTCACACCAGCTTGAGTGTTTTCAGCCGACATAGGCTTTTTAGATCAGACACGGAATGGAAAATGTTTCACGTGCTTGTTTTGTTCTGTTTGTGCTGGAGACGGCTGCTAGGTAAGATTTTTATGTCTTCATTTCTTCGTTTCAGAACATTACTGCTGCTGTTCAAACTTGGGGTTTGCATTTGCTTTTCTTCCCATGGGTCAATTAAATCAAACTGATATTTACTTTATATCCAGGCCTCCTTTCAGCAAACCTGTGTTAATGTTCCTCATATACAATCCTGAGATTACTGAAAAGGATTAGCAAAATGTAACGTCTTGTTTTATGAATCTGACATGTTTATTTTGCTCTACTGGAGATAACTTAAACACACACACACACACAGGTTTGTTTTTGTGAAAAGTGGGGACATCCCATAGGCGTAATGGTTTTTATACTGTACAGACCGTATATTCTATTGCCCTACACCAACCCTACCCCTAAACCTACCCCTCACAGGAGACTTTCTGCTATTTCAGATTTTCAATACACTCCATTCTGTAAAAGATCATGCTCATCTATCTGTTCATATAAGTGATATTTGATCTTTTGTGTCTCTTTTGCTGTTCTTCAATTCACATTTAAATGTTACAAACTGATTTCAACAAGAATCAAAACCTTTTCATGTACTTTAGGTGTGTCTGGCGCTGAAATACAGTCAGTGATGGAGGGAGATTCTGTCACTCTAAACACTGATGGTACTGAGATATGTGAAGATGATGTATTGTGGAATTATAGAGATACAAACTCTCTTATCTCTGTTGATTATAACTCTGTTTGGGATATTCTGCATCTGCAGGAAATATAGAGAATCTGATCAAGAATGCAAGCATTACCTACTGCTTTTAAGAAACAATTGGAAATAGCTTTTTCTACTTTTTTTGGTTTGACCATTTCTGTTCATTACATTCATATCTCTATATACACGTGTGTATATCTATACAATGACACTAGATGGTGCCATTAACTCACTTCAATTTATAAGCATTCTGTTTATTATCTGATGTTTTGATCTCTGATCTCTGTGAAGAGAAAAAAGAGATAAAGTTAAATTTTGTTTTTAATGCATGCTTTTTTATTTTTAATTGTTATAGTTGATGAAGTTGATGATGTAGCACTTCAGACTCGTGATGAAGAGATCTTTTACGCTGATCTGACATTCTACAAAAGAAATCCACAAGAAATGGTGAGTTACTGTGTTTTATGTGATGATCAGTCTATTAACAACAACACAATATTTGGCACAGTGTTTGTTTTAGCCTGGTAAATCACACTTTTGCTGTTGTTTATGAACTATGCATGAACAAAAATGGTTAATTTTGTGTGCAATTAGAAAATAAAACGTTCTCTTTGTATCTTGTGTGTTGTATTTTTACAGATGGCTACAGAGGAGAATCACGTGGAGTATGCGCCTGTCTACATAAGATGATGAAACTTTATCTTTTCCTAAGTACAAATCCCTTTCACTAGACATCTGGATTCAGTATGTGACAAGTTTTGACATTGCTGAGAATCCACACGGACGTGTAGGCCTGAAATCAGCACCAATTCTGGAACAACAATCTAATGATGAAAAAACTACACTTCGTAGCTTTCCCACTGGGAGTACCAGCTCAGTTTGAACATCTGAGTGATGTACATGCGATTTGATCTGTTGCCTAAACAAACAGCATGTGTATAAGAGTGCCTATTATTGAACATTTGCAGTTGATGTGCATTTGAGAGTGCATATTAGAGGTTTGAATTTGTGTGGTTGAAGGACTTTTTTCATTCATGGTTGCTAATGTGAAACTCACCGTTTGCTGAAATGCATGATCATCTAACAGATAAAATCTTCTCTCAAATCAAACAGTGATTTACTGTGAAACCTTATTGTGTGAAATGTGCAAATATCATGTATTTTTTGTAAGTGAAAAATTTTATTTAATATTCAAGTACATATACTTGCTCGCCTCACTTTTGTAGCCTACTTAGGCTAGTTTTTGAACCTTTAGTTTGGTTTCCAAGGCATAAGTACAAAAAGCATTACTGCACAAACACTGAAAAGCCTTCAAATTACGTGGGAGTGACTTTCTATTGGAGGCGAGCAAAAGTTGTATAATATTTATCTCTCTTGCTTGTCGGAAAGTGTGTGAGCAAATACTGATGCACACAGTTTGACCAAACCTTAATACAACATTATAACTGCAAGCAGCAATTAAGGGCATGGTAAGTCATGCCAGCATGGCTGGGAGCATCAGACCAACTGCAACAATGAGTAATTAAAGAATATTAAGATGATTTTAGTCAAAACGGCTGAAAAATCATAAATACAATCACTAGTAATATGATTTAATGGTTTATCATTTTTCCCAATAGGTGACACTGTTACCAAACTGATTTAGAATGGTCAGACCCTGATAGCACACGTACGTCACGGAGACGACAATATGACATCTGCAAGATGTATTTTTTAGAGTGTTTGCTCATCTGCAATAGGTCTACAGGACGTTTCCTATCAGATGTCAAAAAGACCTTTAGAAGATGTCTTTAAGATGTTTATGATTTAGAATGCATGTAAAACTGGCAACTTAAAAGACGTTTATCAGATGTTTGTACACAGTAGATGCTTTCCAGATGAAGAGATCTTTAACAGATATTTTGTAGAGGTACGTGTGCTATCTGGGGAGTAATGTGACAATGACACATGCAAAGTTTGGTGTCAATATATGAAAACATTGCAGCAATAGAGCCTCAGGTGCAATTTGTTGATACGGTATACAAAAACAGTTTCACCTTTCAACACAAAATCCATAACTTTTTGCCAATAGATGACAACAGAACAAATCGTCTAGGAGGAGTTTGAAAAAAAGAAAATTTGAAAAAACGTTTTTAAAGAAAATCAGAATGGAGGACAGGAAGATTGGTACGATTGGCAAAATTGGTATCATTTTTCTCCGCATGACCCAAGGAATCTAACCAGTTTCATTAAAATGGGCAAAATTAATCAAAAGTAATTAGCCTTTTTAGCTTCAACCTTCAACCTTCAGGGCATGGTGCCAAATGAGTTTTGTGATAATACATGAATGTGTTCATAAAATATAGCATTTTATAACAAAATTATAAATGGTTGATGCCCAAAATGGCTGATATGGTAAAATTGGATTAGGTCGTCATCTCCTTAGTAGTGGATCTGCACGTTTCATATGGATTACATAATCTGAAATATTTGTTTTACATTTGTATTTGTTCATTAATAAGTAGACATTTATATATATATATATATATATATATATATAGTTCATGTCTGTGAGGCAAGTACACAGGGTTTTGGTTCATTTTTTGACAAACTCAAGTTCACACAGACAGAGAAGGCAGAAAGCGCAATGTTTGCTTTCATTATTATTGCCAGAAAGTGGGGTACCCTCGGCACTTCTACATTTAAGCTGTAGTGTACCCTCACTTTTTTTCATTTTTGGGTGAACTAACCCTTTAAGAAAATAAAAACATCATGCCATGAGAAACAACACCATTTTTATATTGTTCATGCCTATGGAAAACAACGTGGATCTTCTGTACTGCCCTTCAAAATGTATTTTCAATAAGAATACACTAGTAGACACTTCATTTTTGTTCACAAATCCAGAACCTGCTCTCAAACATACTTTTACTCAAAGAGTTCTGGTAGAATATGGATAAAAATGGATAGAGGAGAAAGAGTTCAAGGATTTATTAAGAAAAAGTATTGTTATGCAAGGTCTACAATTAAACAGAAATAAAAGAACAATTAAGTATGTTAATATGAGCAATATTACAATCAGTAATTCTGCAAAAATGCAAGAAAAATGCAAACATTAACAGAACATCATGTAACTTTAATAGATTCAAACTATAATTTACAATATATATATATATACATTTTTTTTTCAAAAGAGTAAATCCAAGAGACCTTTTCTGCTGAATTCACAAAGACATGCTACCACTAAAATCTGTTTCATATTTTCAAAAAATACTGACATCCACCATAATGACACATGTGGAAAGAGAAAAACCATAAGATGAATCAAAGTTAATCACAAGTAGCTTTTCCTCAAGCTGAGGTGAATACCAATATATGGAAAGTGCGCACAGTGTCATACAGACAAACACAAGACACCATAATGCTAACAAACATGACACTGAAATAATGCAATAAACACTAATTTAACAACATAGGATGTTCCATTAAACCATAATGTGCATAACTGGTAACAAAAAAGTTCCATACAGGGGATTCTGGGAATGTCACTTCATGGCCTTTCACTGTAAATTATATGATTGATCATTTTACTTTCAGAATAGTAAAATTAACCTCTAAAATGGTAAAATGTAATGTTAGCTCTGTTAGTTTTTGCATATAATAACGGAACTTACCATTAGCCAATTAACAGGTTTTTCCTGTCTTTCACAGTCAAAATTATAATTATTTTTAGTGTGCTGTAAATGATACAGTATGTTCCTTCATGCAATTAAAGGCCAGTCGTTTGATGATTTAGCGAGCGATACAGGACACCCTTTGCAAGGCACGTTTTCTACAACACTCTCCTATAAGAAGAAAACAAATCGACAGAGGTTAATAGAAAAGAACATGATTGAGATTCTGCTTACACACAGACACAAATACTCTTCACACTTAAATCTGATAAAAGTCTGGATCAGTAAGAATTTGGATGTTTCTATAAGATGGCTGAAAAGATTAAAAACATAAGACTTTGCCAGTGAAACATCTAATTTTTACAGTTAAAGGGAGCATGACACGTGAAATCAAATTTGCCTTGATCTTTTGACATAAAAGAGGACTTTGTACCATTAAATCATCCTTCAAGTTTCATAGCTTAAAACGTCATGCTATATGACTTATATATTGGTGTATATGACTTTCTTCTTTCAGACTAACATAGTCAGAGTTATAATGGTAGTGAATGGGGCTTGAGATTTTGAAGCCCATAAAGTGCATCCATCCATCATAAAAGTAATCCATATGACACCAGGGGGATAATAAAAGCCTTCCGAAGTGAAAAATATACATATTTAAAACTGTATAAACTATGATAACTAGCTTCCAACAACGGCTGTACTCAAGTCGAGTTGTGGTGGAAAACTGACTCTGACCCAACTCATATATTGACAAACGTCAAAGCGCTGAGGATAGAGCAAAACAAACTCTCACCTACGTCTCACTCTCACCAATGTCATATACACCTAGGATGACTTGAGGGTGAGTAAATTATGGGCGAACTATCCCTTTAAAGGGGACGTGCCTTAAAAACTGGTTATTTCAGAAGGTCAGAATGGGGGTTAAAAATGATTGTTTTTGGATATTTTTTGTGCAAAAGATTAACATTATAGTGAACCTCAAGGAACATATTAAAATAATAATAAAAAAATCATGTTATGACCCCATTTAAAAATCTAGTCATCTTCCCTAAACAACTTGCACATCTAAATATTTTGTAATGATTGAAACTACATCACACAAATACACACCGAAAACACACAACCAGAAATTCTCACCAGTTACACCTGCAAACACCAGCAGAACACCAACACATGCTCCTGCTATACCAAGTACAAGCACAATCCAGTCTGTAATGAAAAAGACAAACAGTCATTATTACTAGATTGACAGCTGATTTTTTTTTAGATATCTTTAAAGGGGTCATATGATGCTGCTAAAAAGAACATTATTTGGTGTATTTGGTGTAATGAAAAGTGTTTATGCAGTTTATAAGGTTAAAAAAACACATTATTTTCTACATAATGCACATTGTTGTTTCTCCTCTATGCCCCACCTTTCTGAAACGCACCGATTTTTACAAAGCTCATCTGTCTGAAAAGCGAGGTGTGCTCTGATTGGCCAGCTATCCAGTGCGTTGTGATTGGCCAAATACCTCAAGCGTGTGATGGAAATGTTACGCCCCTTACCATATTGTGATGCCTTGTCCGGGCTGGAGCGATGAGACAAAAACATTAAAACCCATTATAAACGAGGCATTTGTTGCATCCAGTGGGGACATAATTACGGATTATAATGACTTATTCTGTCTTTTTATGCGTTGCGTATCGAGCCGCATAAACATAAAACCATATCTGCATTTTTGATCGGAGAAATGACAAACAACAAGCGCTGCTCTACACTGCCCAAAACTCGCGTTTGAATCATCAGTGGCAAATTCTTTAAATATGAAAAACGTACTTACAGTCTGTAAGTCAGAACAGCCGGCATTGTAGTCTACTCTACCAGGATCAGGAAACAGTCCTCCATAAAATGCGCTGCACACATCTGAATATTTGCGTTGAACTGTTCTGGAACAGTGTTGTAAATACAACGTAACCACCGCTTCGTCCACGGTGAAAGCCGATCCGGCGATCCACAGCGCAAAGTTGTAGTATTTCCTCAGCGACCAGCACGGATCAGCTCCAGGCATGACAAAGCAGATATCTTCTTCTCCACGACATGGCGGCGGCGGCAACAACAACAATAATACAGCGAGAATAAAAGTTATGCCTTCTTTCTTTGCGTGAACTTTTGGGCGGCGTTATGCAAATCTTCCCACATCGTGACGTAGACATGTGGGGGCGTGTTAGAATGAGCCATTTTAGGTGGGTGTGGCTGACTCTTAACTTTTATAAAGAATATCTCTTTGGATTTGAGACTTTAGTCTTTGCAACTTTACAGATCTTCTTTATGCACCAAGAGCTTGTAACACTCCAAAGAGAATGGAAAAATTGAAATCGCATCATATGACCCCTTTAACTGATAATTACACCCTTCCACATTCATCAGTTAAAGGATACTGTGAACGGAAATGGCGCCATCTAGTGTTACTGTCTATATTCATCAGTACTGTGCCAATGGGTAAACTAAATGATATTATGCATTAATTATATAACTTTTGATCTGTGAACCACACGTTATTGTTATGGCATTTGACATGCATATCCCTGTAATAGAGATCAGTTAGTTAATAACTTTCGACCTGTGAACAACATGCTTTTTTTGGGCCTTTTTCATGCTTAAGTGGACAGGACAGTGAAGACTGAAAGGAAAGCATGGTGTGGAGAGTGGGGAATGGGATTGTGATTTGAATTCGGGTCACTGCAGGCGCAGTTGCACTACATGTCAGTGCATTAACCACTAGGCTATCAGCACCGATAAAACAACATGCATTTACTGTGACTTGATATGCATGTCATTGATAGTGATCAGTGAGGCCACATGTTTCAGACGGGCCACAGTGAAAACATAAATACACTGAATTGTATTCTAAACCTCCTCAAGTGAATGAGCTCAATGGCTGAATCATCTCACTTGTGACAGTCTCACTATGGCTCTGTTCGCTGATAATTCTGATGCTGTACTGACGACGGATGCTGCTGCTGTTGGTGATGATCTCAAGATGATAATCTCCAGAGTCTGTGGTTCTGGTGTTTGTGATGATCAGAGATTCAGTCTGATGATCCAGCTGCAGTCTGTCTCTGAATCTCTCATCAGCATCTGTACAGATCTTACTCTGATCTCCAGTGATTTCAGTGATGAGACTGTCATTAAAATACCATCTCATCAAATAATTTGGGTTGTTTATGACACCAGGATCAAAAGTGACAGTTTCTCCCTCCATCACTGACTTGGCCTTCGTTTTATCGGTCTCTACGCCAGGAACATCTGAAACACAGATAAACATCTGATTGTTGAATGTGAATCTATTTGCAGTGATAGAAGTTTATTTACAAAATAAATATAATGGTGATTGTGATTCGAATTCGAATGGTGAGAACACAGAACGTAGAAGAACAACTTTGAACTTTGCACAACTTACAAAGACAATACTGGACATTGAACTCCAGGGAACTGAGGGCAATTATACACAAGAAAACGACAAACTAAATAAAGGCACAGGTGAAAACAAACAGTGAGTGCCTATGAAAACAAACTGGCAACTAGAACAAAGGAAACACAGGAAAATATGGAAACTCACCATGAATAGTGATACTAAAGATCTTTTCACTGATGCTGTTACTGCTGATGATCTGTAGTTTATACAGTCCAGGGTCTGTGGTTCTGATGTTTGTGATGGTCAGAGATCCGGTCTGATGATCCAGCTTCAGTCGGTCTTTGAATCTTTCAGTACCTTCATTACACTGAACATCTGTACAGGTCTTACTGAGATAATCACTGATTTGAGCGATGCGAGTGTGGTTGAAAAACCATTTAATCTTTTCTTGTTGGTTTGTTTTAACATTTGTGTTTAGAGTGACTGAATCTTCCAACATGACAAACACTGGCACTCTGTCTGTATAAAAACCCAATGCACCTGGAAGAGAAATTAACAGTTCATTATAAATGACTTCAAAAAAGTAGGACATGTACAAGAACAGTGAAAACGTTTGCATGTTTGATTTTGAACAAATTTATTCTTGATTGAGACACTAGGCTACATTATATATTTGTCACAAGTCACAAGGTTTCAGTTTCAACAAAAACAGCATGTGATGAACTCTGACTACAGTAGGCCTACAGTATAAACATCAAAAGTGTCATTGTTATCCAGAGGGAACTGTAAGTGCAGAAACAAAAGGCATTTTTGATATGGTAAAAAACATAAGGAAAAACAAATTTGGTCAGAGTCAGAAATCTATCAAATGTACTACATCGAATATACACTCACTGGCCACTTTATTAGGTACACCTCGCTAGTACCGGGTTGGACCCCCTTTTGCCTTCAGAACTGCCTTAATTCTTCGTGGCATAGATTCAACAAGGTGTTGGAAACATTTCTCAGATTTTGGTCCATATTGACATGATGGCATCACGCAGTTGCTGCAGATTTGTCGACTGCACATCCATGATGTGAATCTCCCGTTCCACCACATCCCAAAGGTGCTCTATTGGATTGAGATCTGGTGATTGTGGAGGCCATTTGAGTAAAGTGAACTCATTGTCATGTTCAAGAAACCAGTCTGAGATGATTTGAGACATGGTGCATTACCCTGCTGGAAGTAGCCATCAGAAGATGGGTACACTGTAGTTATAAAGGGATGGACATGGTCAGCAACAATACTCAGGTAGGCTGTGGTGTTTAAACGATGCTTAATTGGTAAAGGTGACCAAAGTGTGCCAAGAAATTATCCCCCACACCATTACACCATCACCACCAGCCTGAACCGTTGAGACAAGGCAGGATGGATCCATGCTTTCATGTTCTTTAGGCCAAATTCTGACCCTACCATTTGAATGTCGCAGCAGAAATCGAGACTCATCAGACCAGGCAACGTTTTTCCAATCTTCTATTGTCCAATTTTGGTGAGCCTGTGCAAATTGTAGTCTCCGTTTCATGTTCTTAGCTGACAGGAGCGGCACCCGGTGTGGTCTTCTGCTGCTGTAGCCCATCTGCTTCAGGATTTGACGTATTGTGCATTCAGAGATGGTATTCTGCATACCTTGGTTGTAACGAGTGGTTATTTGAGTTACTGTTGCCTTTCTATCATCTGTAACCAGTTTGCCCATTCTCCTCTAACCTCTGACATCAACAAGGCATTTTCGTCCACACAACTGCCGCTCACTGGATATTTTCTCTTTTTCGGACCATTTTCTGTAAACCCTAGAGATGGTTGTGCGTGAAAATCCCAGTAGTTCAGCAGTTTTTGAAATACTCTGACCAGCCTGTCTGGCACCAACAACCATTCCACGTTCAAAGTCACTTAAATCCCCTTTCTTCCCCATTCTGATGCTCGGTTTGAACTTCAGCAAGTCGTCTTCACCACATCTAGATGCCTAAATGCATTGAGTTGCTGCCATGTGATTAGCCATTTGTGTTACCAAGCAATTGAACAGGTGAACCTAATAAAGTAGCCGGTCAGTGTGTATATATATATATATATATATAATAAATTCTACTACTCATGAACATGCTTAATCGGGATTTGTTGGTTCGTGGAATGTCTGAGCAGTGTGAAATGATTTTCCAAAAAACTACAACAAACTCTGACGTAACCACTGCCATGACGATGCATATACAGTATTTCACTCAAAGTGAGCGTCAACCACTGCCTCTTTCGTTTTATTCACCGTCTTTCAGACGAAGAATGACCCACAAAGACATTAATGACAGTAAAATGTTGATTGTGGCTACAGGATCATCCATTTCTTCCCCAGTCAGACTTCCCCGATGTTATCCCATGCATCTACACTGGACGCGAGCGGCGCGGCACGACAGAATACAATGAGGTTCTATTGATTATAATCAGTGACGCTGTCCACACTGGATGCGACAACTGTTGCGTCCAGTGTAGACACGGTGTACTTGATTTTCTTTGACTTGAAGTTTGTTGGGGCAGTGTGAACATGACAGTTATTTTTCATAAAATTCTACAACTTGAGCCAACTTGAGCCAACTTGTTTGTTGGTGTTCAAATGCTTAAAGGCCCCCTGAAATGCTTAGAAACATGCAGCGTTACTCTATGTGTTCACGTCATTTTAACTGAAACAGGAAGACAGGGCGGGACATATCAAGCAACCCCACCCCTTTTTAAAATAGCCAATAGCATTCGTTTATATCACAGCTTGGGCTAGAGCCGTTCAGAGCCGTTCAGAGCTCCAGTGTTGCCAGACGTACGATAATTTTGATCTCTGTACGATGTATGACCAATAATGAAAAAAAAAACCCATAATGTAAGATAATTTCGAAAAGAACGTGTTTTTTCCAGAGTCAACCTCAACAATACAAAGTCATGAAATGGGCTCATTACAGACGCTCTAAATGGGTTGGCGCACACCTCAGGACCCTCAACTCTGGCAACACGCAGGATTCTGATGACAGCGACTCAGAGGTGGAGTTTGGACCTTCCCACAAGGTACGCCTATGGCCCTATGATTTCCGCAATGTGGAAAACACGGATGGAATTGTGGAATCTCATTATTATGAGAAAAATAAGACATTATTTCGAGAAAGTTTCTCATTATTATGAGAAA
>NW_015506860.1:76256-96372 GCF_001515645.1 Sinocyclocheilus grahami | reverse complement strand
AAATAAGTCATTATTATGAGAAAGTTTCTCAATATTATGAGAAAACCAGTCATTATTATGAGAAAATAAGTCATTATTTCGAAAAAGTTTCTCATTATTATGAGAAAAGTCATTATTATGAGAAAATAAGTCATTATTACGAGAAAGTTTCTCAATATAACGAGATACTAAGTCATCATTTTGTGAAAGTTTCTCATTATGACTTACAGAATTATATTTGTTCTCAACTGTGGCGGAAACAGGCTTCCATATAATAACGACTTTGTGGTGGCGTTCATGTGCGTTCAACTCGTAAATACGGTCTATCCGACATGACTTGAACGCACCATAAGTGCTTAGGGACGTTCGCAGTGCATGTCTAAAAGTGAACTGGAACACAGCCCTAGTGTCAGTGTTTCGACGGCAGTCGTTGCTCAAAACAAATCATGAAGCGCAACGGAGATGTGTTTACAGTTTTTGAGGAAATTAGCGAATGAACGCCTTATTATCTCTGCAAAATAAGTGTATAGAAAAAAGTATTTTAACACCGAAAATGAATTAAACTTACATTCACTTAAGACTGTGTTACGGATGCCTGAATGTGTGTTTTTGACGCTCGGGCTCGCGCACAGACAGCCGCCTGAGAAAGAGCGATTTATCCCTTTCTTGTTACAATGTTAATAACTCTTTTTAATATCAAGCACATTCTCGTTCAGCAAAAACAAATAGACTTACCAAGCTGGAAAGCCCACGCTGGGGCGAAAACTAAGAGGTTCATCACAGTTTCTTTGAAAAACGAATGCCGATTCTGTGGAAACAAAAGTCTGTTTCAGTGCTGATGCCATCTCTTGGCTATATAAACAAATGAAGCATTTCGTGGACGGGGTTTGGTAGAAAGTGAAAGCTCTACAGAAGCAGCCCTATGGGACTGCATGAGATCTCATTATTTACAACATTGATCATCCGAATGCCTTCTCCAATTTTTTATGCTTTGCCAGCAGAAGACGGTTTTGCCCCTTTCACACAGTAATACAAGTAAATTGCCGTAAAATAACCGGAACGACTTTACCGGTAAATACAAAAATGCGCTGTTCACACGGCTAACTACGTTCCTTCTTTTTTTACCGGTAAAGCACCATTCACACATCGGTTTCAAAATACTGGTAAATTTTGTGACATCATTAACCAGAAATGACCTAACAGCTGTGCCTCTGGGTGTTGTGTTTGTAAACATGGAGGGGTAAACCAGTGTTTGCTGATGTTTTCATTTTTGTGTCAAACTTTCACATTGATGCAGCTGCTTTTGGCCCAGAGACATCCGATATAGACGACTTGCGCTGCGTAAATGCCTCATCCAACTAAATGGCCAAAATTACAGTGACATCTTCTTATACCTTTTGGAAAACCCCAGCATGCAAGAAAAGCTGAAGGCATACAACTCTCTTGGTGTATAACATTTTGTAGGCTACATTGTGGCTATGTCCAGGACACTGAATACCGATATTTGTCAAATGATTTCACGTCTTACGATTTACGAACCAAGGTACCTGTCAGTGTCAAGGACACAAACCACATAGTAGTCTGGGTTTGGCTACTGTTTCTCACGATAAAATACTAGAGCTATACTACTGCAACTATGTAGTCTATGTAAAATATCATAGGTTAAAATATTATTTCAAGCTGTATTGTGTGGCTAACAGACATTATTTCCTCTATGAACTGCATGTGTGATATTATGTAGATATTATGTGGTTAGATATACCCAGAGATGAAAGCTCCTACCAAACCTCTGAGGGAAGTTATTCCTTTTTAAATAGGTTCAAAACATACTTTCATTTTTTACTCGTTTTTTGTTTGCCACTTTGAATGCAATAACTGTATTCACAATATATATGCTGACATATCTTGCCTTTCCTCAGCACCAGACAAGTAAATTATTCTGAATAACCAACTTCAACACAATTTTTTTTTTAAATATTAAGATAGATATGGACAGATGTCATGGCAGGTGGGTAAGCAATTGAAAAGTGAAAAACAAAAGCAATAATTTAAATTTTGATCATCATTAGAGATGTGCTCTGCCGAGGACTCAAAGTCCACAGGAGCGTAGTGCTCCATTGGTCATTTTTGGTTACAAAAGTTTGCGTGGCCAAACTTAAGTGATCAAGGGCTTGGAGGCCTTTTACATGACAGTTTTAAACTAAAAATGAAAAACTTTTTATGCATTTTGGCCATTAATTTACACAAAAGTGACATTTTGGAGGCCTGAAAATGAAAACAGATTTCAGAGTGCAAGTTTTTAAAAGTGATACCATTATTGTCTCTTTGTAAACTACTAAAATGCAAATTTGTGAAAACCATGACATCATACACGTGTATTGCCTGTTCAGTCTATAGGCGTGTAGTATTTCTTTACATCTACTGGCCTAGCAGCAGAATACAGAATACAATTTAAACGGGTATTGTTTTGACAACTTTGTTACCTATACGCAAAAGTTCAAAAACACAAACTTTTTAGTACATCAGTGTTTTGGAGACATACACTTTAGGGCGTTCCATTTAATCCCATTGCAAGGGTTCTGCCAGTAGTGGGCGCTCACGCAATGTAAGTGAATTAGACAGAGGGAAGTGAGGAACTGGAATTAAATGCAGCACCAGAAAAGATCACAAGGGCTTATTTTTCCATTTGGAACGGAGTATTGATTCACATAAGATGCTCACTTGTCGCCACCTACTGGTGTAACTTTGTAACCTGCAGAAAGGATCACTAAATGAATCAAATCTTGTGTTAGCCCCCGATCACACAGAACACATTTTTTTGCATTGAGAGGCGCTTTTAAAAACTATTTTCTATTGGCAGTGAGCCTTTTGCGCAATGTTTATGCGTCTCGGGCACCTCGCGTTTTAGCTGCCTGCTGCGCCTTGCATTTTTGTAGGAGCGCTCTGAGCACCTGAAGTAAAAAAAAAACAACAACAACTCTGAGCAGAACTCGTTTTTTTCCATTATTCAATCAAATGAATGGTGTGGTGGCGGAAGTTTGAGGTTGCACGTTCTGTCTGATCAGGGCCTTATTCATCACATCTTTTATAGCACTTAAGTAATAATATATTAAACATCTCTACCAAATTACAATACATTTAGAATCATAACTAAATGATAGAATTACATTGCATTCTGTATAGGTGGGAGGTCAGACTGTGAGGTTCATGACAGCAGGACAGGAAGAAGCTCTTCACCTACAAACTAAACATACATCAAACAAATGGCCGTTCTCATGCACAAGCTAGTTGTCCACCAAACAGATCATCAGACTTTTGAAGAAAACAGACCACAGCAGGTTTCAGTTTGACCCAGAAACGGAGCTGCTCGTGTCGCACTTCAGTAAGACTGGCTATATAATTATTATTAAATTTTGGTTGACTAATCCAATTTTCCACTCTTCTACATTTTTTTTCATATTTGACAGTCAAAATCAACCTTTCAGAAATATTTTTTAAGTGCTTTCCAGTTTTCAGAGCCAGAACAACCCACCCACCCACCCACCCACACACACATGTGCCTGTGAACTATTAGGGTGGTCAAACTCTGTCGGATCAGAGTTTACGCTGAACTGCTAAAGAAAATGTTTCACACGCTTGTTTTGTTCTGTTTGTGTTGTCTGATTGGTAAGTTAGAAATACATTGTTTACTGCTTCATTTATTTCTGTTTCAGAGAAAAAAGATGCCGCTACTGTTCAAATTAATTAGAGGATTTGCATTTGCAAATTCACAGATATTATAATGATATCTACTTTAGATTCAAGTCTCTTCTCCGTAAGTCTGTTATAATTAATTAAATTTGAAACTACTGTATTTTCTGTATTTATCTTGTGTGCAACTTGACATATTTATTTTTCTCTACAAGCAGAAAAAAAGTATATTAAAAATAAAATTATTTATTCACACACATAAGCCTTTTCATATACCTTTTGTCACTTTTTGTTTTGCTGTCTTTGCTGCTGTTAAAGGTTACAAACTGATTTCGGGCTTTCTAAACAAACAACATTAAAATATGTCAAATCTGTTCTTCAGGTGTGTTTGGTGCTGAAACAAATGAAATGCAATCAGTGCCAGTGATGGAGGGAGATTCTGTCACTTTATACATTGATGTTCCTGAAATACAGAAAAACAAAAGTATGCTGTGGAAATATGGAGCTGAAAAGTACACTATAGCTGAAATCAATAGAAAGTATGAATTGTTCTTCACATATGACGGTACTGATGGGAGATTCAAAGACAGACTGAAGCTGGACAAACAAACTGGATCTCTGATCATCACAAACATCACAACTCAACATGCTGGAGTTTATCAACTAGAGATAACTGAAGCGAGAACAACATCAAAATCATTCAATGTTTCTGTCTATGGTGAGTAGAGAACATTTGTCCAAAAAAAAAGTCTTTGATTACCAGAAAAATTATCTTGACTCATCAAGAAAAATAAATAAAAATCAAGATTACGGCAAGGCGCTTAATGGAAGTCAGTGAGGTCAATTATTTGAAGATATAAAAGTAGAAATGTGAAGCTTATAATTTGATTTAAAAAATGACATTAATTATTTTGCCAAGACTCGTATATTATTTGACCTGTTTAAATCATAATTAAATGTTTCCGAGTATTTACGCTGTTGTGTAATCAAGTGACAAAGTTAATAAATAAGACTTTAACTTTACACAGTACCTAAACAGTATTTTAGTGTTTACAGATTGACCCCATTGAGACCCATTTTAAGCACTTCACTGTAACATACATTCTTTTTTTTTTTTAAAGAAAACAAGCGGCGAGACATACAGTGCACAGCATGAATGTGTACACCCCAACAGATTTCTCAGAAAAATATCCATATCGCTTTTAAATTCATACTTTCTATGGGATCCTATACAATGAAATATTTGTGCAAATCTGGTTAACTGGTTTTAAATGAGATTAGTCAGTAGCAAAGGCAAAACTGGAACTACTCGAATAAAATCATTTAAGATCATGGTGCAAAAATTAGTACACCCCAATGAATGTTTTAGGAGAAAACATAAAATACAATTGTAATTAACATGAATTAGCCAGCAGATGAGTCTAATCAATCATCACACAGGTGGCCACAGAATAATTGACAATTAAGAGTGGTATTTAAATCCACTCTCATATAATGTCAACAAAATGGCACCACATGGAAAAGAAATGTCACAAAATTATTTCAAATTCAAAAAGGATGGACTTGTGGGAAGCTCGCTGAGACATCCAGGCCGTCCATGGAAGTTAACACCTCGTCAAGAGCATTTTGTGACGAGAAAAGCTGAAAAGTTGCCATGCACGTTCAGTACAGTTGGCTAAATCATTAAAATGTTTCCCGTGACACCATACAACGTACACTGCAGAGGACTGGCATGCATGGTGTCGTCCACGAACGAAGCCACAGCTGCAGCCCATGCACAAAAAACGCCCGTCTAGAATTTGCCGGTGCTCATGTTAACAAAGTCAAAGATTACTGGAACCCTAGACTTTGAAATGATGAGACAAAGATTAATGTGCACTGTAATAATTTTTTTGTGGTCATCAACATCATGCACCATAAATGCTGCTGACTGAGCTTAATTTGTACTGAACTCTGAATATTACATCATGAAATGTTTAATCATTTTATATTTTGAGATGATGGAAACACTCACTGACTGTCAACACACTACACCGAAAATAATATTGTGCATTAGATGTATCCATATTTCTCTTTATTCTCATGTTTTCAGCTTGTCTGCCTGTTCCTGTCATCAGCAGTAACTCTTCAAACTGTTCTTCATCATCATCATCACAGCAGAATTGTTCATTGTTGTGTTCAATGGTGAATGTGAGTCATGTGACTCTCTCCTGGTACAAAGGAAACAGTTTATTGTCCAGCATCAGTGTGTCTGATCTCAGCATCAGTCTCTCTCTACCTCTGGAGGTGGAATATCAGGATAAAAACAGCTACAGCTGTGTGCTCAACAATCCCATCAGCAACCAGACTCAACATCTGGACATCAGACAACTCTGTCACACATGTGCAGGTATGGTGATATTAATATTGATTTACTCTCAGCTATACAGTGTTGATGTTTGATGGACCGATTCACTCACACTATTGGCTCATTTTGTCCCTTTCAGGTGAAGGGCTACCTTTATTTCTCATAGTGCTGATCTCTGCGGCTGCGTCTAGTTTTCTGTTGATTGTAGCTGCAGTCATTAGGATCTTCTGGACTTGCAAGAAATGTCGAAAAAATGGTCAGGAGAGCAAGCAGTTATTCTGTAGTAGTATTTATCTTTTGAAGACACAGTTGTTGAAAACTTAACACATCTGTGGTTATCATTTATGCAGTCCAGATACAGAAGGAAGACAGAAGTGATTCAGCATTGTGCAAACCAAAAACACGACAAAAGGTGAGATGTTGCAAGTTGTTGCAGTCAGTTAGTGTGATTGATGTTTGCTGATTGAAGTTTGCAACATCAGACGGTCAGTGAACAGACGTGGGTGGCTTAGAAACAATCCCTAATTATGTTATAGTCTGAGATGACAGACACAATCACTGCTCATCATCACACTAAACACTCAACACATTGAACTCTGTCACACATATGCAGGTACAGCAGCGCTGTGTGTTTATTTCCTGAGCTGATCTCTTTTGTTGTAAAGTGATATTCCTCACACTAATGCTGGTCTCTCTAGCCACTGCAGAACCACTTTCACACTCTCCTTCAGTCTCACTGATAGTGCTGATTTCTGTTGATGGTAGCATACTAAGGGTAGTGATAGGTGAAGCTCGAAAATTGATTTTTGCTATCCCTTATTAGGCTTATTATTTTGCATTGTAGCAATTATGTGCTTAATTAGACCAGTCGGCTACCTTGAAACTGACTGAAACATTTGAATCCTTTGATATTTACACATTTCTACATTGATCGTCAGTTGTATGATATTGATTGAACTGATAAATGGAGCCATCTGGTGTGTTTTTGAAGAACTGCAGTTAAACAGCATCAGCACTGTGAGCTCAACCGGAAACAGACTATTCTGCCAGTATTCTGACTATGACCAATCAGAATGTGACTGAAAATATGCTACTATATCAGCCATTCTACTTCAAAATTTCACATCTGATTCAATGTGTTACTTGCTAATTATTTGTGAAATTTGCTAGCAGTTTCTAACTGAAAATGGTTTCAAAACCAATTTTGGCAAAAACAGCATTAATCCAGATTGAAACTGTGTTTTAACATTCCTAAAAGGAAAATGCACTAAATTAGTAAATTATACTTCATAACGACAGTGAAACTGAAGCTCTTTATGATTCTGCTGTTGATGATCTGTAGATGATCAAGTCCAGAGTCTGTGGTTCTGGTGTTTGGTGTGAGGGTCAGAGATCAAGTCTGATGATCCAGCTGCAGTCTGTTAATGTAACGCAAGCAAACAAACAGCAGAAGAAGTGATTCACACATTCACTCAACCGACAAACACACATGAGTCTCATGAATGATCTTCAACAACTTAAAGGGGTCCTATTATGCTTTTTCACTTTTTCAACTTTAGTTAGTCTGTAATGTTGCTGTTTGAGCATAAAACAGATCTGCAAAGTTACAAAGCTCAAAGTCCACTTCAAAAGGAGATATTTTATTTAACAGATATCACTTTTCAAAACCTACAACGAAGGACTTGTTTGGACTACAACGCATATTTTCCGGGATTTGTGATATTACAAATATCGACGAATGGGACGAGACCTGGTTGAGCTGCACTAGATAAGGCAACGAGTGTCATCACTAAGTCGGAGACATGCTAGTTTCCCCAAGGCAAATTAACTTAGAGTGCCTTATTTTATTACCTAATGAAATCCCTAATTATGTTATAGTCTGAGATGACAGACACAATCACTGCTCATCATCACACTAAACACTCAACACATTGAACTCTGTCACACATATGCAGGTACAGCAGCGCTGTGTGTTTATTTCCTGAGCTGATCTCTTTTGTTGTAAACTGACACATTCCTCTCACTAATGCCGGTCTCTCTCTTACAGAACCACCTTCACACTCTCCTTCAGTCTCACTGATAGTGCTGATTTCTGCTGCTGGATTTCTGTTGATTGCAGCTTCAGTCGTGATCTGCTGCATCTGCAAGAAATGTGGAAAAAGAGGTCAGGAATTCAATTGTTAACTACAAATATCAAATACAATTAATACATTTGAACCAGATATGCATAATTCTACATATGCAAGCTCAGATGTCTTTTACTCATCTGAATTATTGTTAATGTAGGCACGACACAGGAAGAAGACAGAACTGATTCAGCTGAAATTTGTAAACCAACAATACAAAAAACGGTAAGATCATTCGTGACTGTAACCGTTGCAGTCAGTTAGTCTGACTATAGCTGATTTGCAACAATCGCTTAGTTTCGTCCGGTGCACGGTTTTGCTCCTCTTTCTCTAATTGCACTCTTTTATTTACCACAGAAAATAATTTTCCAAGCTTGGAAATTTACACAAGTGCTTTAACAATGGGCAAAGCTGGCATTTGATACACCCTGGGAACCTAGTCTAAACATCAAATCAGATAATAAAAAACTTACAAAATGTTAAAACCATAGTGTGTCTTGCTCTATCAAGCTCAACCTGTGCTATGAAAAGTAATGTTGCATCTGGTGTATCATTATAGACTGCTGCCATAGAGTGGTGTTGTACAGAGGTTCCCGACCTTTTTTCCAGGAGACCCCTATTTTAACATTCAAATGTCTTTGTAGTTGCTGGTGTGTAAATGGACACCGTTCTCAATACAAAGGCTGTCGTAACAAAACAAAACTTATAATAGCCTAGCAGCTGCTGAACTGGTAAAGAAATTATTAAATATTTCGGCTCCTCTTCTTTTCTAAAGCTTGAAATCTGTTAAGCTTTTACTTCAAACCCTCACAGCTGTGCATATCTGTTTGCTGTTTAAAAAGTCATGTGACGTATGATGTCACTTCCTCTAGCTGCTCTGCTTCTTTGTTGATGCTACAGTTCTACACTGTGAAATAATCAAGATACATTCAGTTAAATAAGTTTTTTTTCTGTTCAACATAGAGGAATTAGTCTACAGTTAATTCCCACTTTGAGTGAATAACAAAATTATATTATTAGTTTCTAAACTGTCACATTAGCAGGTTCCTGATCGAGTTTGTTTTCTTTCAGAAATCAAAGACGGATGGTGTGCATGAAAATGTCCCCAAAAAAATGTGTGTAGGCGTGAGTTTGTCTTATTTTTAGATAACTGGAATTGAATTTGTTTCCTGAACAGACTGAAAATAAAATGCAATACCTTTGAAAATAAAGTTCCAATCCATTTATTGTCCGTTTCTTTGGTCAAAAACAACAAAAGTGAAGAAAGAAAAAGAAGCAGCTATTTAATAGTTATAATTCAATACAATGTTTGCAGCTGGTTTGCAAAAGGTGTTTTTGTACGATGTTTGGCCTGTTTTCACTGCACTTATGACCAGCGTGTGGCGTTTCGAATCATATGTTTTTAATCATATCTGTCACATAAACATACAAAGATATTTCAGGCTACTTTCCTTGTTTCAGAAACTAAAATAGTGTTTATGTGGATTTTACTTCAAGGCACTTTTTCCTTTGGCTGATGGTTAAGGAAAACTTAAAAGAAAATGTCTAAAAAAATATTTCAAGTAACACAATAATAACAGCTTACTACCTTTAACGTCGGACAAAACACACATTGGTGATTATTGATTTATGGTAAAAAAAGATCAATAAAATACTTACTTTTATGAAGAGATCAGCACATATTAACTATATGACACTTAAATGACTTTTCTTGTTTAAAGAAACATCATGATATATAAAAACAAAAGAAAGAAAGAAAGAAAGAAAGAACATCATCACATAACACCAGACAAACAACATTTACACAGTATTGACAATTTATGCATCCAGTTAAAGCCACTGAACAAACGCATATAAAAAGCCATGCTGTTCATAGTTGGTCCAGCCAGGGTTAGTGTTAGTAGCTTAGAAACATAATGATTTCATTCAAAACAAATAGAACCATGTACACTGTAAAACAAATTCTGTAGTTTTTATAAAATAATTTTGGCAGCTGTGGTTGCCAGAATAATTTTGTAAAAAATACAGAAAAACTGTAAACACATTTACGGCCAAAACCTGTAAATTTTACAGTATAAAACTGTAATTTACAAACAAGAAAATTTGAATGTAAACCAGTAAATTCAACAATGCACTCTGCTATTAAAATCTGTTTTGTACCTTTAACATACTGACAACCACCATAATAATGCAGGTGGTAAAAGAGAAAGCCACATGAAAAATCAAAGCGAGCTTCGCCACAAGCAGAAGTATATACTAATATATAGAAGGTGCACAGAGTCATTCATGCAAACACAAAACACCATCATGGTAACACACATGATACTTAAATAATGCATTACACTTTCATTAAACAACAGAAGATGTAACATAAAGCCCAAATATTCATAACTAATAACAAAAACTATTAAAAAAAAAGATTATTTAAAACAAAATACTTTCAAATGTGGCGTGTCATGCAGGGAATTCTGGGAATATCAGTTTACACTTTTTGACTGTAAATTATACATTGATTTGTTATTTTTACTTCTAAAAACTGTCAAATTAACAGCATTTTACTGTAAAATTACATGAAATGTCTGGTTAGATATTTTACAGTTTTTCCCTGTGTATAGTACGGGAACTTACTGTTAACCTATTAACAGTTTTTTTTTTCGTAGCGTTTTTACAAAATTGTACAGTTAAAATTACACGTATTTTTTACAGTGTAGAGTATCAGTAGTACAGACTGTGAAGAGCACTTTAGTCCTCCAGTATGAGACTGTGTGTGAGGAGTAAAATCTTGGTCATAATGCTCGTCTTGGTGAGTTAATTGTGGAAATGTATCAGTTATAAGAGGATAATGTAAGTAATAACTTACGTCATAATGGATTAGAATTAATATGTCTTTGTGCAAAATATATATATAAAAAAAGATAATCACTCACTATTCCTGTCTAGGTCACTTTACCAGCTTTGATAAATGCATATATTAAAAAACATCAAGCACTTGCTGAACTATTGCTAGTGACGTGTTGCTTTGCTCATATACTGTTTAAGGCTAAATGTTTTAATTCATTTAGAAATTCACATAGAAATTCATTCACATAGAAAAAGTTCTAAAAAATTAGTAGTTAAATCTGAAATTGAAATACTAGACTCATGACACAATTACTCTGAATAGAGTTTCAGCTGATCCTCTTCTCTTCATCATTTCCTGATTCTCTTTAGTGTCCCTTTTAATGAAAGTATCAAAATTATAAATGATATTACACTGTTTTATTGGCAGCCTCAGCCTGAGTCTGGTTTAAGGACGTCACATGTCCCTTAAAGGAAAGTCTTTCCGATTCAGTGGGTGAGTTATTGACATCATTGTCCTGTAAGAAAACAGATTCACAGTAATTAATGTTTCAGTGACACAAACACAAACATACTAGAGACTTGCAATTGTGTTTTCAACAGGAAAGGGGTTCTTTACAGTGTCTAAAACTGCACCAAACGGTCATCTACTGTATTACAGTCATACAAAATTGAAGTATTGTGATTTCAATATGGCAAATTCTTGAAACTTTGTATTGCTGTTTTCTAATCAGACACTTGCTTTCTGAAAATTTTGACTTTTTTTTAGTTATTATTATTAATTGTTATTTAATGTTTTGGGGAGACAATTTTTGACAATCAGTGTTGGGAAGGTTACTTTGTAAATGTAATAGGTTACAGATTATGTTACAGAGGAGGCTCCCATACCGCCTCCTCCGCACCACCAGAGGGAACTGTCCCCAGAGTATTAGCGAAGTAAAATCTTGGTCATAATGCTCGTCTTGGTGAGTTAATTGTGGAAATGTATCAGTTATAAGAGGATAATGTAAGTAATAACTTACGTCATAATGGATTAGAATTAATATGTCTTTGTGCAAAATATATATATAAAAAAAGATAATCACTCACTATTCCTGTCTAGGTCACTTTACCAGCTTTGATAAATGCATATATTAAAAAACATCAAGCACTTGCTGAACTATTGCTAGTGACGTGTTGCTTTGCTCATATACTGTTTAAGGCTAAATGTTTTAATTCATTTAGAAATTCACATAGAAATTCATTCACATAGAAAAAGTTCTAAAAAATTAGTAGTTAAATCTGAAATTGAAATACTAGACTCATGACACAATTACTCTGAATAGAGTTTCAGCTGATCCTCTTCTCTTCATCATTTCCTGATTCTCTTTAGTGTCCCTTTTAATGAAAGTATCAAAATTATAAATGATATTACACTGTTTTATTGGCAGCCTCAGCCTGAGTCTGGTTTAAGGACGTCACATGTCCCTTAAAGGAAAGTCTTTCCGATTCAGTGGGTGAGTTATTGACATCATTGTCCTGTAAGAAAACAGATTCACAGTAATTAATGTTTCAGTGACACAAACACAAACATACTAGAGACTTGCAATTGTGTTTTCAACAGGAAAGGGGTTCTTTACAGTGTCTAAAACTGCACCAAACGGTCATCTACTGTATTACAGTCATACAAAATTGAAGTATTGTGATTTCAATATGGCAAATTCTTGAAACTTTGTATTGCTGTTTTCTAATCAGACACTTGCTTTCTGAAAATTTTGACTTTTTTTTAGTTATTATTATTAATTGTTATTTAATGTTTTGGGGAGACAATTTTTGACAATCAGTGTTGGGAAGGTTACTTTGTAAATGTAATAGGTTACAGATTATGTTACAGAGGAGGCTCCCATACCGCCTCCTCCGCACCACCAGAGGGAACTGTCCCCAGAGTATTAGCGATCTTCCATTCGGACTCCATTTCCCATCATCCCTCTTACCTGGGCCTGATTACACAATCACACCTGCATCTCATTTACACACACACATATAAGCCACACCATTTCACGAACTCCTTGCGAAGTTTTGATTTGCCCCGGCTGTCATTTCCGAGCGTTATACCTGTGTTTGTTTTCTGATCTTGGACTGTTTCCTGATTCTCTGATTGTTATCTGCCTGCCCCGACTTGGATTGTTTCACCTGGACTCTGTTCACTAGCCGCCTGCCCCGATCTCTCGCCTGGTTCACGATTCACGACCCTGTATTGTCTGACTATTCTTAATAAACTGCAAATGGATCCAAACCCTTCTGGTGTGTCGCAACAGATTACAAGTTACCCTATTTAAAATGTAATAGTAGTGTAACTTTTTCAATTACTTTATTAAAGTAATGTAACTGATTACTTTTCTAAATTTCTAATGTTTATTTGCAACTGTTAATCATTTTCAAACATTTACACCATGCAGGGTTAGCCTTACAGCAGTGCTCAACACTGCCAGACTTTCAAAATCCTTCCTCACTTGAATTAAGATGATCAACTTTGAACACATCCACCACAAAATCAGACTTTAGTACCGCCTTTTAAATGCAGATTTAAAATCATAAGTAATAGTTTGCTGATACTGTTTTTGAAACCAAATCTTTGCATAACTACAGGAAACACTGCATCTAACAATGGTTTGGGAAAATAAATACTTAATACTTACTTGGTCACTTCACTTCATTAAATCTCTAATAAATCATGAATCGGTTAGTCGTGACTGGCTTCGGCTTGCGCGCTCTACGCCAAAAGGGTTTGGATCAGAGTAATCAATGCGAGAGAGAGAGAATGGAGAGGACTGTGGAAGCGCACAGGTGGAGCAGAGAAGCAAAACTACTGTTCAGGGTCAGTTTCATCTGTAAATATGCTATTGTAGTTTTGTCTTTGTTTACTTAAGCAGCAGCAGCCCATTGCTCGTCAGTCATCACTCAAAATACTGTATAAAGGACATCATTATCTATTGTAACTACTGTTACAGTAGTAATTTAGCAGACAAATAATCATATTTTATGAATAGGTTTAGAGGGAGCTAGGGCAGACAACAACACAACCCTTATGAAAATTAACTATGATTTTACTATAAATTATTGTTAAACCATGGTAACCACAAATTAACCATGGTTTTTGCTACACTAACCATAGTTTAACCATGAAATTTCTAGTAAAAATAAATACAAATGGTAATCCATTTGCCAAAAAAAAAACATGGTTACAGTACTTTTACTATAATAAAAGCATGGTTAATTTTTGTAAAGGAAAAACATGACTCATGTTCAGTATTAGGATTTTTTTTATAAAGATATTGTAGTGATGCACTAATTTTGACATGTAGGCTATTTAGAAAGTATAGTTTTGTAAAATCTTGAGTATTAAAGTCATGAGAGAGATAGATTTCAGGGCAAAATAAAGAGACTGAAAAGGAAAAATAGAAGTGAAGGTGCAGTTCAGGAGAGAACTTTTAATTATTTTGCATGTCCCTAACCTAAGGATTTAAACCTTTTTTATGTGAGGTCCATACAAAAAATAGGGTTGTATGAGTGTGAGATTTTCCGTCCTGAATTTTTTTCCAGTCCGCCCCTCGTGGAAATTAATGGCGCAGACACTCGGTTTCATTTACTAGTGTTTGCAGCCTCTGACGCCTCAATACATGAGTACATGAACACATAAACATAATCTCTAGAACTGCTCTGAGTCACTTCATGAGCATTTTACTTATTTTGAGAAAACTATCGTCATATCATATACAAAGAGACACCAATGTTTCAAAAAGACACTAATGTTTCAGGAGTTTAGTACACAGAATAGGACACATGCTTATTAGATAACCGTATTTGAGTTGATGTATATGCTTTTATTTATTATTCTTTTTTAATTAACTTTTCTTTTCAAACCATTGTTAGATGCAGTGTTTCCTGTAGTTATGCAAAGATTTGGTGTCAATAACGGTATCAGTAAACTATTTCTTATGATTTTAAATCTGCATTGAACTTCAGATCAATCTCAAAGTAAAAGGCGGTACTAAAGTCTGATTGTGTGGTGGATGTGTTCAAATTTGATCATCTTAATTCAAGTGAGGAAGGATTTTGAAAGTCTGGCAGTGTTGAGCACTACTGCAAGGTTAACCCTGCGTGGTGTAAATGTCTGAAAATGATTAACAGTTGCAAATAAACATTTATTAGACATTTTGAAAAGTAATCAAAAGTAATCGGTTATCAGAATCAGAATGAGCTTTATTGCCAGGTATGTTTACACATACAAGGAATTTGTTTTCGTGACAGAAGCTCCACAGTGTAACAGAATGACAGCGACAGGACAAAAAAACACAGATAAAAAAAAAAACATTATATACATATATATATAACAAGTAAATAAGGAACAGTTGCAAAAAAAAGTCAGAATTGCGAGTTTGTATCACACAATTTTGTGAAAAAAAGTCAGAATTGTGAGATAAAAAGTCGCAATTAGCTCTTTTATTTTTTATTCAGTGGCGGAAACGGGCTTCCATAGTTTTGCTTTAGGCATTAACTGAGAAGTTCATTATGAGGTTCATAAAAAGCAGCACAGGAATAAACTCTTCATCTGCAAACTAAATATACATGCAGTAAATGGTCACTCTCACTTACAAGCTGTCCACCCACCAGATCAAACCACATTTCTGAAGTATACTGACCACAGCAGGTTTCAGTTTGACTCAGATGATGAGCTGCTAGTGCCACAATGTGAGATGGCATTTACTCATTTACTCAAACTTGCATGAACTTCTTTCTTTTTTTAAACACAAAAGTAATCACCCAATAGTTCCCCATTGACTCCCATAGTACGGGAAAAAAATAAAAATGCTATGGAAGTCAATGGCTACCAGCAACTGTTTGGTTATCAACGTTCTTTAAAATATCAATTTGTGAAAATGTTCAGTGTTAAATGACATAACCAAGAATGTTTACTGTTATTAAGTCCTAAAAATAGCCAGATAAGCATTTATATATAACCATAGGTCATTTGTGCATGTCTCCCAGTAGGAGGGTCAAACGCTGTCACGGGAGAATTCACACTCCAGATGAACAGCTCAAGTGTTTTAGATCAGATTTTTTCACTGAGCAACTGAAGAAAATGTTTCACGTGTTTGTTTTGTTCTGTTTGTGCTGGTGGCGGCTAATTGGTAAGTTATAAATATATGTGTTTTTTGGGCTCATATTAGTAACATTCTTCACAGCTGTTCAAAGTCATGGAAAGTAATGGAAATTGCTATAGTGAATGTAAGTTAAATTTCAAGGTTTACAAATGCAAATACTGTCTTAAAAATTATTTTTAAAATACTTCAGTAGTAACCACACTGTAAAAAAGGAGTCCCGTAAAAAAAGATGGCATTTACTCATTTACTCAAACTTGCATGAACTTCTTTCTTTTTTTAAACACAAAAATAATCACCCAATAGTTCCCCATTGACTCCCATAGTACGGGAAAAAAATAAAAATACTATGGAAGTCAATGGCTACCAGCAACTGTTTGGTTATCAACGTTCTTTAAAATATCAATTTGTGAAAATGTTCAGTGTTAAATGATATAACCAAGAATGTTTACTGTTATTAAGTCCTAAAAATAGCCAGATAAGCATTTATATATAACCATAGGTAATTTGTGCATGTCTCCCAGTAGGAGGGTCAAACGCTGTCACGGGAGAATTCACACTCCAGATGAACAGCTCAAGTGTTTTAGATCAGATTTTTTCACTGAGCAACTGGAGAAAATGTTTCACGTGTTTGTTTTGTTCTGCTTGTGCTGGTGGTAAGTTATAAATATATGTGTTTTTTGGGCTCATATTAGTAACATTCTTCACAGCTGTTAAAAGTCATGGAAAGTAATGGAAATTGCTATAGTGACTGTAACTTAAATTTCAAGGTTTACAAATGCAAATACTGTCTTAAAAATTATTTTTAAAATACTTCGGTAGTAACCACACTGTAAAAAAGGAGTCCCGTAAAAAGTGGTAGCCTAAATGACTGGCAGCTACGGCTGCCAAACAAAACCCGTAAAATTAAAGTAAAATATCATAATTGAAACAAGGAAAAATCTGTAAAACAAAATTTTTTTTTTCTGTAAAACCTTTAATGAAAATTTCTGTCAAATTATTGTTTTTGCACTTTATTTCAATTAAGATATTTTACTTTAATTTTACGGCTGTAGCTGCCAGTCATTTACCTTTTTTTTTTATTTTTTTTACAGTGCATGAACAACAACAAAAGTATAAATTCATTAGTCAAAAAAGTTTATCACTTTTTTATCAATTTATCTAATCTGATTTCAGGCTTTGTAAACCATCAGAGGCCTTAATCTGTGTAAAATCTGTTTGTTCATCAGGTGTGTTTGGTGAGTCGGAGTCAGTGACGGAGGGAGATTCTGTTACTTTAAAAACGAAGGTTACTGAAATACGTGAAGGCGATGATGTACTGTGGAAATTTGGAGATGGAAATGATCTCATAGCTAAAATGAAGAAAAAGAAGCAAATCTTCTCCACATATAATGAGACTGATGGCAGATTCAGAGACAGACTGAAGCTGGATGATCAAACTGGATCTCTGACCATCACAAACATCACAACTCAAAATGCTGGACTCTATAAACTAGAGATTAGTGGAGAGAAACTGTCATCAAAAACATTCAGTGTTTCTGTCTATGGTGAGTAAAGATCATTTGTGACCCTGGACCACAAAACCAGTCATATGGGTCAATTTCTCGAAATTGAGATTTATACATCATCTGAAAGCTGAACAAATAAGCTTTCCATTGATGTAAGGTTTGTTACGATACGATATTTGGTTGAGATACAACTATTTGAAAATCTGGAATCTGAGGGTGCAAAAAAATCGCCTTTAAAGTTGTCTAAATTAAGTCCATAGCAACGCATATTACTAAGCAAAATTCCATTTTGATATATTTATGGTAGGAAATGTACAGAATATCTTCATGGAACATGATCTTTACTTAATGTCCTAATGATTTTTGGCATAAAAGAAAAATCGATAATTTTGACCCATACCGTGTTTTTTTTGGCTATTGCAAAATATATTCCCAAGCAACTTAAGACTGGTTTTGATGGTCCAGGATCACATTTGTAATGACCTTCAACGCCACAAATGCTGTCAAGTGTGTTTAAGTGATACTGAAACCAGAATATTCCTAAAACTATTTACATACTGAAGTGCTTGATCATTTTGTAGTTTGAGATGAAACACTCACTGACTGTCAACACACTACACCGAAAATAAGATTGTTGACTAGACAATTCTGTTTATTCTCTGACGTTTTCAGCTCGTCTGCCTGTTCCTGTCATCAGCAGTAACTCTTCACAGTGTTCTTCATCATCATCATCATCACAGCAGAATTGTTCATTGGTGTGTTCAGTGGTGAATGTGAGTCATGTGACTCTCTCCTGGTACAAAGGAAACAGTTTATTGTCCAGCATCAGTGTGTCTGATCTCAGCATCAGTCTCTCTCTACCTCTGGAGGTGGAATATCAGGATAAAAACAGCTACAGCTGTGTGCTCAACAATCCCATCAGCAACCAGACTCAACATCTGGACATCAGACAACTCTGTCACACATGTTCAGGTACGGCAGCGCTGAGATTAACGTTGATTCGATTTCTCAGTTATACAGTGCTATTGTTTGATAGTGTTTGTTGAAGATCAGACAGACAGATTCAGTCACACTAATGGCTCATTTTGTTCATTACAGAACAGGGCCTACCTTTATTGTACACAGTGTTGATTTCTGCTGCTGCTGGATCTCTGTTGATTGTAGCTGCAATCGTGATCTTCTGCATCTGCAAGAAATGTAGAAAAACAGGTCAGAATTAAAGCCTATGTTGAAATATTTATCTCTAAGGCATACATTTCAATACAAGATTGAAAGCTTTGTGTTTTAACATGACTTTGATTATTGTTAATGCAGTCGTGATCCAGGAGATATACAGAACTGATTTAAAACCAAAACCTCGAAAACCGGTAAGATCATTTATGACTGTTGCAGTGAGTTAGTCTGATTGAAGCTTGACATTTAAAGTTTTGTGTGTAATATGACATTCAGTGAACAGATGTGGGTGGTCTGCCATGATCATTATTACCTTCAGTAATTGCATGTTTTTGTGTTATTTACTGTATGCACCTCAGTGTAAATACTAACATACAGTAGCCTACTTCCACAAATGAATTGGCGCAAAGCAAAACTTATTAGCAGACATAAAAATATTGTGTTTCCTCCAAAGAATAAGATATTATTTTTGATAAATTATCATTATATTTAATTATTAGTTCATCCAAAACTAAAAAAAGTTACAAACCCGCATGAGTTTATTTTAGGCAGTAAGGTCAGCCTCACTCATTCATTCACTTTCTTTGCATCTTTTCCCCCATACAATTAAAGTGAATTGTAACTGTCAGTCCCTTAGCCTATACTTTCTGCATTCCTCCACCTTTTGTGTTTCGCGGAATAAAGTAAGTTTATCTCCATCGCGGGCTAAACTTCCATGTTTGCAGTGGTCGGGGAGACTCGGGCCAAGACACTCATTTGTTTTTAATTGTGCTTTTTTTTTTTTTTACCACCGAAAACAGTTTTCGATGTCTGTTATTACTCCAGATGTGAACGATCGGTCGTGCCCACGTACACACTTCAGCTTAATAAGGGGGGAAAATAGCACGCCCAAAGATGCTTATAATATGTGGAGATGGCAACTCTGTGCAAGCGTGCTTGGCGAAGCAACTTCACGAGCATAAACAAAACTGACTGAGCTAGACACGAGCTGTCTACATAGAAAAACAATGGAAAAGTAATGCAGTGGGGAAAAAAACCTCTTAAGGTTAGCTTGAAACTAAAATAACAATATATTATGGTTGCACGCTCTTGTTCACATTTGTACTCTGTAGTTAAAATATAGCCTAAATCAGGGGTAGGCAAGTTCGGTCCTAGAGAGCCGCAGTCCTGCAGAGTTCAGCTCCAACCCTAATCAAACACACCTGAACAAGCTAATCAATGTCTTCAGGATTACTAAGGCTATAGGCAGGTGAGTTTTTTTTTCAGGGTGGGAGCTGAACTCTGCAGGACTGCAGCTCTCTAGGACCGAACTTG